>NC_053440.1:50605591-50905591 GCF_007990345.1 Gossypium hirsutum
TTCTTTTGGTTGGGATTGGAATGGATGACTCTGATTAATTTATTTAATATTTTGTTATCTATTTATGATCTAAATCTCTAGGGGATTTTTATTTTTCATTAGATGAAATATTTAATGAATTAAGATGTAGATAAAAAGAAGAATCAACTGACAAGAGTGAAACATTGTTTTGATACAGTGGCGAAAGATTTACAAGTCTGGCTTGACGTAAAGTTGACATTTATTTTTTATTAATTTAATTTTAAGGTAACTAATATTTTTAATATTTTAAATATAAATTTAAAGTGAAAAGACTACATTGACAAATTTGATAAACCTTTAAGGGCTCATTGTCGTATTATACCGTTTTATAGTTTTGAGAAAGTTCAATGTATCACATTTGTGCCAAAAGCGCCATATGAATCAAATTTATGCCAAAATATCACTTCTGTATTGCCTTTTAACATAAAATGTCCCTCATTCTGTAGGTAATCTTTTACCTATTTTGCTAAATAGTATTAGCTATCAATATTAGGAGGGAGTATATTGAAAGCCTGGAGCGGCGGAGGTGATGGAAAAGGGGGATAGGAGAGTTCTGGAAGGAGGGTTACTGAGAGACTGTTGGAACTACTCTCTAAGATTATGTATTTATTTGAGAGGGAAAATGCAAGAGCTTTTTCAAGCGAATAAAATGGATCTATCAAGCCAAGGGGGAGACTCACTTCCCTACACTATCCTATTGGAGCTGCTGATACTGGCATAATCTTTGGACCCTACATTTGGCTGTAGACTTTTATTGTTCTATACTCCTCCAAACCTTACCCATCCCAAATCTCCACTGGCCTTGCCCTCCCTCTCTCCAGTTTTTTTATTATTATTAGATTTAACATAGTATTGATCATAAAGAGTAATAAGAATGACACTTCCTCATGATTTTTTTTTATTTTCTTATAATGGAGTAAGGATTTGACTTATACCATTAACTCTTTAATATATTTGTTTGTTTTGTAGTAACTATGTTAGGTATTACAAAAAAAAAAAAAAAAAAAAAAGAAAGAAAAATGAAAACCTAAGAGAGAGAAAGAAGAAAAAATCAATGTCTGAGGCGGGAGTCGGAATGTTGAGTTTACAGATTTTCATAAGGGCCCAAAAAGACAACTGCTCAGCTGCCAGCCGCTGGCCTTGCCTTGTCTGTCTTCTTTCCTTTTACTTGCCAGCTGCTATACTCTCAACTTTTTTATTCCTTGCCTTTTTCTTTTCTTTTATTGTTTTTCCCTTTCAGATTTTTTTAAGAGATATTCCCTCATCCGTTAGTAGTTCAATCTTATTACCATATTATCGAATTTTCGTCCTTGATTTTAACATTAATTTCAATTTAACATAAAGCATCAAAAAATTAAATCTTGATTTCTTTGGAAATCTTTTGGATAATGCTAATTCTCCATCAATTTAAAACGACACACATTTAAAAAAATGCACAAATATGCCAATTTCTATAATGAATGCACGAATATGTAATTTCTTGATTATAATTATAATACATACCACACAAAGAAACTATTAAAAGTATATATACTGCAACATTAATGTACATCATTTGACGGAATAGTTGTGCAGCTGAAATGACATTTTTGTGCCAAGAGAAAAAGGCATGAAAATTATGAACGAACGTGACAATCATAATCGAAACCATATGACAGACAATAAATCTCTCTCATTTCCTTGTTTATCAGCTGATCTATTTACACAAAAGTATTAAGTAGGACAAATGAGAAAATGTAGGAAAAAGTTAAAAAAAGAATGACTGTAAAAATAGCACACATAAATCGTTAAAACTCCACACAACATTTATGGTTTATGTTGAGCATAAATAGATGTGCGAATGGCCTGATGTGGGGAAGAGCTTTGCCATTCACAAGCACTTGCTCCAAGAAATCCACGCGAATTGACTTGAATTGGTAACACTGCAATCATTTCACTCATCAAATTACTCAGATTGCAAATTATATATAGTTTTAATGAGAACCATAACAACACAGATTTCATGAACAGGTCATCAATGCAGCATGTTCATACTTTGAGCTCCTCCTCCCACCAAAAAAAGAGTAAAATCTAGGAGAAAATACCTTTCCTTTCCAAGAAAAGTCAATGTTACGGAAATGGGGTTCCAACAATGTTAGTTGATCTCCTTCTTTAATCTGTGACCAGAGGTTTAATTGATTCATATATACAGCTCTGAATGATGATAATTAGAACCATATTTCAAAAGAATGAGAAAAAGTAGTCTTGAGGATGTAAACACTGAAGCAGAATACTTACCGTGTCATTGCGTATACCATATACTGATAGCACAAAGCAACTTTGATCAGAATCGCACACCAAAAGTAACTGCTAAACCAAATAAATTTAGCTCATATTTTGCTTGACTACTCATCAGGAAGAGGAATCGAGAGGAAAATCTAACTTATAAATAAAAGCAAAGAATGGTGCATCGAAATTACAAGGCATTAAAGGTACTCGAGGAGACAGGTGCCTACTTTAATCCACTCTACCTGGGCAGTAGGTTGGGTGGGAAATCCCCTCAGAATTACTGAAAGGAAAATAGCCTGATATGGTTCAATCCAATTCAGGTGATCCTATTCAGAATTGTATATCGGAGTTTCATAGAACAATATAGTCACAGTATCAATGCAATCCTATATCATCTTTCAACCCCAAAATCAAATTTGATCCTATATTTTATTTCACAGCAATGCACTCTCATTCAGTCGAAAGAATTTTTTCCTTCACATAATAATGGCATATAACTTGGTTAAAACAAGGTAGACTCCACCAAATTCTGCTGGTTGGCAATTAGCATTTTAATCTCAAGAAGCAGAACTAACATTTTATATAGATCCACTTGGAACTTACTTTTAGCCCTAAGAAACCCAATAGCAATTAAGTTTGCCGCAATATTGAGACTAGCAAGTTGCTTGCGAAAGTCCATTTAACGATTTAGAAAAATTGACCATATGGCACAAATTTTGAGTATCTAACAACGCAAATGATCTTTAAATTTGCTTACATCCATAACATCTTGAGATTATGGCTCCGAAGGACAAGTCATACAAGTTATATATGCTAACATAGGATAACTTTATAAGCACTGAAAAAGGAAACTAAATAGAACAAATGGGGGATCCAAGTAGATCTCTTACAGGGGGGTGATGTTCTCATGCTTAACAAACAATAGCACTTTTCCCAGTACAGCAACTGCTTTATTTAGACCTTCTGACAGCGCATCTAGAGTTGCCCTTTTATATGAGGAATTCACTAACACAAGAAGATGCAAATAAAAGGTACTCAGTGTATTCCGAAAATTGATAAGAATTTTAGCACATAGCTCACTTGAACTTTATATAAACCAATGACTAAAACACAGTAGAAGGATCGGGTTGCTTACAATTAACAGCACCAATGGTGGATGCTAAAGAAGCAAGTCTTTTAGACTTAGAATGTCCCTGTACAAACCTATCTATCAAATTTTCAGTGGAAAATGATATTACACAACCACCACACAACAGTAATCAATAACAGTAAGGAAAAGCAAGTATTCTCCCATACTGTGATAGCCAAATCACTGAAAGTGTCTGAAACTATACTTTGTCACTAGCAGTTCCACAAAACAAGTTTGCATTAACCACACTTCTGTTTCAAAAGCAATCCATGAACGCATGTAGCATTATCAATGTGAAAGTGAAGAAAAATCAACAAATTTGAAATAGATGTTCACAAGATCATTAAGAAGAGACAACAATAGAACCAAAGACAAATGAGTCAAAATCATTGGTTGAAAATACATATTTAAAAAAGAAACAAATCTGTGTAAGCTGGTCTGAATATGGGGAGTTATTTCTCCAAAGAGAAAGATTATTGAAAATAAATCACCAAGATAAGGGCCATTGCATAAGATAACTGATTCGGCATTTATCCATGGCCATTCTATTGGCTTCTCAGAGAGGAAAAAGAAAACATTACCCTCAGCAAAATCTCTAGTTTGTTGAGGAGATTGACCATCTTTTCAACCTCTTCAGAAGCATTGAGACTAGGATCCTTTAAGGCAGCAGCTTCAAAGCCAGCAAGTGCCCTATCATAATTCTCTAGAGATTTGTTTACCTGAACGTAGAAAGTCCATAAAAACCATAGCAGAAATGACATGCAGCACATCCTATCATGTGGAGAAGAAAACCCTTTATTCGACCAGTTTACAGCATAAGATAACTTTATTAAGGTGAGGCATGCATTTCATCTGACAAGAGAGTAATTTTTTCAGCCTATCAGTCTTTGAAACTGAAAAGGGAGCCATATGCCAATGTAGTAGTCATTTTCATAAACAGAGATCAGGCACCCATTATCTAAAAAGCTATTTCTCAGCAAGATTTTCATTCGAAACACACTCAGATTATGTTTGATAACAAGGATTTGAACAAAAGGATTTGAAATTCAGAATTAATGTAAATTGTGCCGTAAAACATATGTAAGTATAACTTTCATGAATCGTTTTTAAGTTTACAGATTTGCTAGAAGCATTACTAGTTAATTTAAAATCCATAAGGTATCTGTGAATTTAAAATTCATCTTTAAATACCTTTTAAATATATAGCAATATTAAATCTTAACTAATTTGTGCATATGTGGTCATTTCATTATATAGCAAATGAAATTCAAATTCACTCTCAGAATCATCTTTCCAGACATAGGATCAAAGAAAAAGGTGGATGGATGTAGTAAACTCACAGTTGCACAATTAAAATACAGGTCCGGATTTGACTTCATTCTTTCATCTTTTTCCTGGAACATGCAATCAATAATTAAACCACATCCCAAACATGAATACATTGTAACATAATTGCATAAATATTGTAAGTAGAAATATATGAACCGATTAAGAAAAAGAAAAAACCATTATTGTTGGTACACTGACTATCATATGATAAGACTATATAGTTGAAAATTGCAGTGAAGTTCTCAAGCCACCAACTTACAGCATTTTGGTACGCTTTTAAGGACTGAAGAAGTTTGCTATGATCCCAAGTTCCGGTAACAAAAAAACTTGTCAGGCAAGCATTTCCCATATTATCTGTCAGAGAAAAATGATTCCATGATCAGCGTTCACAGTTTGCATGGTTAAAACTTAAAAGGCTTCTAAAATAATTAAAAGCAAAGGCAATAATGGCATCTTCTAACAACATGCACATATAATGAAAAATGAAAACACATGTTTTGAAGTCAATTACTGAATTCGGGATTTTTTTTTTTTGGGGGGGGGGACTAAAATGCTCAACTCAAAATAGTTCAGAGACCAAACATAGAATAGAACTTTAAATGTTTTTGTGTTCGATAGGAGTTGTACACTAATCATAATAAAAGTTAGGCAACAATATCAGGTTATGGTATTCTACCAAATTCAGAGCTCCAAATGTACATTTTAATCTTTTTTTTCCTGGTGCAATTCAATGGCGTCATACTTTCACTTTTGGTGCAATCTCAACATTTTAAAGTTAAGAATACAGTTATTTAAAGTAAAAATGTTTTACAAGTTGCAACGTTTATTAAATGTCACCAAAAATTATAAAAAACAAACTTTTGTTTGTTTCTTTCCATTTCCCTTTTGATATTTCAGGGAAAACATTAGGAAAAGAACTCATCCTCTCAAATTGCAGAGTTCAATTACATTTTACCACAAACTAATAATGCTTTGTTAACAAATAATAGCATCAGAAAATAAATTCTTTGACACAATATTCTTTTTCATCCCTACGTGACAGGAAATGTACCAAAAAAAAGCTTAAATTAACATTGCACCCAAAAAACAAAGTAGTAAATTTGTATGTCCAATCTAATACAAATGGTAAATTTGACCATTACCCTAATTAAAATATAAAACTAACTGAAGGTACAGACTTTTGTCATACTCTGCTTCAGACTCATATTTAAGGCTGAAGAAAATTGGTTACGTAAAGTTTAAAGCATGATACAGGTTTGAAGAATCTTACACCAAGAATTTCCATCCTTGACATCCAAAGTTATGGCTTCCCTGGCATGTTGAATGCTTTCCTCAACCATTTCTGCCTGATTATCCGCACCTACAGAAGACAGAAAACCTTTGTAAGAAACAATGAAGCATCTTTGTTTATGATAAGACCAGAAAAAAAGCCCAAATAAGAGCAACCATATTGCTTGATAGTTGATAATATAGTTTTCCAAGTCATTTTTTAATTTCTTTTGCACGAGGGGAAACCCTCAAGGTAGTTATGAATACTCAACTACCTAAAAACAGCCACTTAGAGTAAAATAAAGGCACTTTAAAATGCATTAATTTAATGTAACAATAGTTAAGCATATTTATATTATTTCTGGCCTTCGATATTTTTCATCCAAATTCAAAGAATTTTGACATTTAAAATTTTCTGTAACCAAACAAGATAATTTTATTTTTAAAATTTTAGAAATTCTCTTTAATGAGATCCCTCCTCGAGCTCAAGCTTCCAAAGCACTATAAGTGAATTGATCTTCATACCACTTTAGGCCACCAACAATGTACAGAGGGAGTGCACACCAAGCACTAAAAATGAGGACATATCATGACCTAAAAGCATCAACAATTTGATAGGTATCTTATTTTAAACTGCCATTAACAAAAGAAAAATGTAGCTGCCCCTCAGTCAAAGTAGAATAATAACTGCTTCCATTGAAATCCAGCATTTTATGGGTTTAGTAGTAAAGCAAGGATCCAATAGAAATTGCCAAATGTGCCAGCAGCAAGTTACCCTGCCTTAAGGAAGCGATGTCTTTTAGACATGGATAAGGAATCAAAAACAGCTAAGACATACAGAAGATCAAGAAACCCGTTGGCTTATACCAATATCAAGCATGCCAATTTGTTCATCAGCTCAAACAAGTTGGTTCCATATAAATCAAAAGAAATTCTTTAATACATTTGTGATTAATTTCTCAGTAAACATAAACTCATTTTTGAAAGAGAAATTCTGCTGTGTTTTGCCTGATTTCTCAGGATCAGATTCTCAACTTCCACAACCCACCTAGCTAAGCATTCCAACAACACTTTAAAAAATTACTGATTGACTACTGCTAATCCCCAAAAGGCTGATTTTAAGTTCAAAAACAGATAAGTTGGCTTCTGAACTCCACAAGTATCCAGAAACAATGCACAAGAGAATAACCAGAAGTGACTGAGAAGAAAAAAAAGGAATAAAATCCCTTGCCTTGAGCCATTCTTCTTTCCAGCATTGATAATTGGCAAAGTATCTTCTTATTCGGGCCCTGTATGATACAGAATCAATACATACAATTAATTGATATGAACTATAAAGAAAGCATAATAACTAAAAACACACACTTAAAAGTAAAAACTCCAATGTGGATTCTAACCTTGCTTAGTGCAAGATTAAAGCAGTTCTTTGCTGAAGTCAAATCTCCCTTCTTCCAAATGCAGTTACCCAAACAAAGCCAAGCATCTCCAAGAGAAGGATTCAGTTTAACCTGGAGAAGAAAAAATATTAGATAAAAAGCATAAGCCTTATTCAGAGCCAAGCATTATAGCAAGCCATAAAAACAAGAGAACACTCTGTTCCTGCTTACTGCTTTTGAAAGATGATCCTCTGCTTCCTTCCTATAGTCAGGCACTACATCTAATATCTTCCCTCGTAGATACTCATATGCTGCACGCCGTGCAGGTAATTTTCTTTGTTCTGTAGTAAAAGATGTTTACTTAAATGTTTTAATGAGCCAAAAAAGATTGATATAAACATAAGGCTAAAAAAGAAAATATGAGAATTTCTGGTCCCATTTCTGTTTGTAATTCAATGGTGCTGTTGCACATCAGCAGATTATATCCAACATGATAAAAATATATATAAGAACACCAATCTAACAGAAATATATAGGTTGAAGTACGAATTCACTCCCTTCACCATTTTAATTTGACCATTTAGACTCTCTCAGTCAATATTAACGAATTTAATCCTTACACTATCATTAAAAGTTACTTTAAAGACAATCGAGAAAAACTCTACTGTTAATTTGGATAATGCAGCATTTCGGTCATGGCGTGGCATGACATAATGGTTAATCATCTATATCGATTTATATATATACATGTACACTTCTATAAAATCCTATAACAAGTTTCATGATAGTTTGATGTCGCGAGTCAAAGTAACAAAAAAAAATTATAAGAGCGCAAGTATTAAACTCAATAAAAATTGGAGCACAAGCACCAAGTAAAACATCCAGTTAAAATAGTTTAGAGTTAGTAGAAGTGCCAAATTCTGACATTTTAGACCGAAACATTTGTATAAATTTCTAGTAATAGGCATTTAAGTCTTCACAGTGTTCTCAAGCAATAAGCTTCAAATCCGCATTCAATGCAGAGTTGTTGTAATCGCAGAGGGATGGCAGCGACAAATTAATAAAGCAACAAATTTGATAGCATAAATAAAAAGTAGAACCCAAACCATTTGGTTGCAAGCAAGAAGAAAAAAAAATGAACAGTATGATTAGGGAAAATACCAGCAGGAATGGAATCGAGGAGATTGAGAGCG
Organism: Gossypium hirsutum; assembly: GCF_007990345.1. NCBI lineage: Eukaryota > Viridiplantae > Streptophyta > Magnoliopsida > Malvales > Malvaceae > Gossypium > Gossypium hirsutum. The sequence continues at coordinate 50,614,177 of NC_053440.1, forward strand.
AGATCGGATTCGTGTTGCAGTTTAGAGGTTTTATCATCGGCGTTTTGAGGGAAAAAAGTGTCTCTAATCTCGTACAAATCATCAGCTACTTTTGTGGCTTTTGCCCATACATCCTTTTCTTCTGCTGCCATGTTACTTCGCCGGCAAAGGGAAAGGGAGGAAATTGGCAAAATGAAAACAAAGCCCGAACCCCTCTAATTCCAGCCCTGGGCTCCAAACAGTTTCATTTCTGATTAAGCCTCGTGCAGGACTCATCAATTCTCTAGTGATTCGCTCCAAAACGGCACCGGCTAAGCTCGATGAAAACAATCCGTTTATTTTCGTACTCCATTTTAACTTTTACCCTGGGTGGTTTGAGCTCAATTTAATTGGGTTTTCAAAAACTAATCTGGACAAGTTTGTCCTTTACTCATATTAATTATAATTTTTTTGGTTGAAATAGAAGGAAAGCTAACTACTTAGCATATGTAGGCCTAGAATCAGTGCCTAACAAAGTAACGAGCACAGTTGTTGGAGCTGTATGAACCTGCAATCCTCGATCCTAGTGTCATGGGGCTAGATTGAACTGCGGCTCGTGACACTAGGATCTTGTAAGAATTGTCAATGTATGTGTAGCAATGTTAGACTCTCTATAAATGTGAGTAACATGGACTGTCCAATTCCTATGTTGAATTTCCTTGACGCACGAGGTCAACGCGTAGTTCCCATAACTGTCATCTTCATTGGTACAAGCGTGGACAACTACTTTGCTATCACTTTCGAGAAGAACATGGTTGGCACCTTTGGACCAAAGTAGCTGCAAACCATCAAAAATCGTCCACAATTCCGTCACAACCGCAATACAACTGTCGATGTTCCTTCCATAGCCTATAACCCATTTACCATGCTGATCTCTAACCACCTCCACTGCTGAAGCAAGATTCAAATTGGACCAACAACTATCATCGATATTTAGCTTGACCCAATTCACTAGTGGAGCTTGCCATCTGTTTTGACAAGTCCTACCATTTGGAATTGGAACTTCCCCTTCACTGATATTTAAAGTCCAAAACCAACAGGTTCTCAGAAAAGAAAAGAGTTCAAGATGCAGCCCATTAAAAATCAATGAATTCATTTGCTTCCATAGTCTCCAAATAACCATTCCAAAGAGCGTTGGCCAGTAGGCATTGTGAAAATGAAAGTCGAAACCGTTTTGTAAATTCATACAGATCCATTAAGAGAGAGATGTATTGAAAAACGAAGATGGTACCTGAGAGGAAAGAACCTATAGCCACACCCTCCAAGCTTATGATAGTTCCGTAGGATATGCAGAACATTTTCCTCAATCGTAACACAAACACAACATGATGGATCATCCGTGAAACCATGCTTCCGTCTTTCCTCATTTGTAAGTAATTTGCCTTTAAGAACCAGCCATAGGAACTGCTTGATTCGTTGGGGACCTTAAAAATCCCAAACCGTAGTCCATATATGACACCTTATATCCGACCCAGTTAGAGGATCTGAATATAAAATGTCACATTCAAATGCGGAAACAACTTATTTTACTATTTCACTTTATTGGAATGGTAGTGTAGTGGTAAAAAAAATTTAAATTTCAGCAGCATGTCTGCTTATTTTAAGTAAAAACCCCTAGAAAATTTAAATGTCACAATATATTCATATTCAAATCATCTCCCAAATCAATAACACATCGATATTCCTAAACATACCGCAAACTAAGCATATCACATTAAAACCATTTAATTAACTAATAATATTATGGTTATAGCAACCAGAAGTTATTTTTTTTATGTCACAAATACATATTTATAGCCAGACGACTTTACTAAAAACCAAGTACATGCCAACTTGAAACAAAACAAAATATACGAACTTTGTTGAGCCTAGGATTTGTCGGTTAGATGTTGATGACTCTGAGTACAAAATCTCAAAATACACTTAGCCTGCATATGAAAACAAGACCATTTGGTGAGTATTAATTTCAAATGGTATTACTATACCTTACTCAATATAGCATGAAATTTAAATAATTGGACTCAGTTGATTTATTTCTTCTTTAGATCAATTCAAGTATGTTTCATTTCAAAGTTTATCCAAAACATTAATATACACATGTATCCCAAACAAACCAAGTGCGATATTTTAACTAACCAATCTATTTTAACAAACTTATTAACACTTTTTGCTAACGACATATGCAACCTTATTAGATTTTGTCTCATTTTGTCATATTACATTACATTACCAATTTATATCAAACCATTCTTTCTGTTCAATATTGATGTTCGCTAATACATAGCTCGGATCCGAACTAATTTGCAAATCCTATTAATACTATAATTCGTTAGCCAGTGCCTCATCAATACATCCCGAACTAAACAAATTGTGCCCAGTACTCATCAATTAATCCAAAGCAATAATCGTGCCCAGCACTCGGCGATATGTCTGATGGTTAGTGCACCAGGCGCTCATTGACCTATAATCGAAGTAATTTTATATCGGTACATCCGACATAAACAATTTGCGCCTTGCGTTCATCGGCTCAGCCAAAGTAGTAATTGTGAAAGCCACAGTTGGGACGTTCGAAGGAAAATGTGCCTAGATCTCATTGACTTATAGTCAAAGAAATTATTATTACTATTATTTTGCTCGATTCTATAACTCAATAATTATTCTCAACTTTGCCCAACAATTACTACAACAACCCATAGTCTAATTTCATTCTCAGTTCAGTTTCCATTCTATTGATCTCAAGAAAAACTCTTCTGTTGAATGTCATTTCATATAAAATATGGCATGATTTGTCTCATGTTCAAGCCAAATGCGCAACTTTACTAAATTATACTATTTCAAATTTTTATACAATTTAACTCTTTATCACAATAACCAATCTCAATATTGTATTTCTAGTCAAACACTCATGCGCAACTTCCTTCGTTTTGCAAAATTTACCTAACAATGAAATTAAAAGGAAAAATAAATAATAAGTTGAGTTATGGTGATACTTAATTTTCTTCGTTTAACCAATGAGACATTAGGTGTCAACCTATTTTAATGTTGGGCGCAATTATTTGCTTTGGATTTATCTGATGAGGCACTGGGTGCCAAACTGATGTGTTGGTTGGATTTGTGTATCCGTCTAAGTTTGAATCGTATTAATAGGGAAAGTAAATGGTAAACTTGCATTATTGAAATTGAAATGGCAAATGATGTTGAAGTGGAAATGCTATTGAAATAGCAAATAGCATGAAATGAAATATGTATTATAAGTCAAAAGAGAAATGGAAATGTATGAATTGAGTTTGCCATGTAATGTTATTAGTAAAATGTTTAAGATAAAGTAATGTTTGTATGATATTTCACATTTGACTTGATTCTAGCATAGCATTATTTAGTTTTAGTTGAGCATGTAAATGTATTTGTATTTTGCTAAAAATGTTTGGATATAGAAATGCAACTGAGTTATACTCAGCATACATTTTAACTTGCTGTGCAGGTTAGGTACTTTTTGGTTTGTACGTTGACTCAGCATCCAAAGATAATCCCCGGACTCAACATTTGGTGATGTTCCTATTTTATTTCTTGGCATGTACCTAAGAAGTCTTTTAGGTTATAAGCCTATTTTGTATGTTAATGGACATTTTGTATTTTGGTTGAAAATATATAATTAATGTGTTTATACAGGTTAGTATGAATTTAATAACTATGTTAGGTGCATAAATTGAGTAATGGTTTCATGTGGTATAACTTTAATTAGTACAAAGTAGATAAGTAATTGCATAAAAATATATAATTTTAGTTTTAATATGTATATGCCCATGTGAGCTTGTTTTTGGTCATTTGGAAAGGTTTTATTATGGCATTTGAAATATGGAAATTTTATATGTATGCTTTATGTATGAATATATGAATTTGAATGTTGTTAGTTGGTGTGGAATGTGATATTGTTTCAAATATTGAATTGTGGTGTTAATGAGGGCACATTGGTTAGATTTTAAGTGTTTGAATAGATGATATTGTTGTCTTTTGATTGCTAGGCAAATTTGGCATGGTATAAACTCTTAAAAGATGAAATTTTATCATTTTGATGTTAGGTATCGATATTTTGGCATTGGTATAGATACTTGACCATATAAACAGTTTTAAAAAAAACAAAATGCCAAAATGGTATCGATTTTTATTTAAGTATCGATACTTTTTTATAAAATATTAATACCATAAAATAAATAACGGTACCATTGATTTTCAGGTAAACATAATTGAATTTTGGTATCGATTTTCAAAAGGTATCGATTTGGTATCGATACCATCTGTGAATTTCCAATATTGACTTTTAACTTCATAATTTTACAATCCAATCTTACTATTGCTTGTATTTTATAATTAAGTCCTCGTAGAATTCTAATTATTTAATATATTTAGTTATATTCACAATTTATTGATAAATAATTGAATTTTCTTTAAGTAAGGTACTTATTGAATTGTAGATTTATGTTGTAGCATCTTATTACTCGGGTCTAGTGAGGGGACGGGTAAGGGGTGTTACATAATCACCCTTCGTTTTATGATTTGTCGTAATATAGCTTTTAGCAAGTAGTTGTATAGACTCCTTCTTTGCATGTTCTTAGTTAGGAATTGCTTAATCATTGCCTCCTTTGGGTTCAACCTCTTGGAATACTTCGTGATCCATCAAAACTATAAATATTACATATGGCACTGTACACTTCCTGTAACACTTCAAACCCGGCCTAGACGTTATGGCCGTATCTGGTGTGTCACATTGAAGTGTCTCCCAAAACTTACACTTGTTGATAAAACTCGTTTCTTGTTGATAAAACTCGTTTCTTAATTTTGGAAACCTCTTTAGTAATGTTTAACGGAACACTTAACCAAATGTTTGCCTTATTAACTGCTATTAATATATTAAGTTCATTTAAAATGCGAAAGCATTTGAAAACTCTAACGTTTAAAGTCAGTGTCTTTGAAAAACCATAATTATTTTAAAAATTCGTTTTCACCTAACTAGCAGTATAAAATATGTAAGCAAAACCCAATTAAAGTAAAAAAAAAAATCAAATGCCTTATTACAAAAACAAAACCCAACAAATTAATAAAATTTTTAAAAAAAGCAAATGTAAACATCAGCAGTAGTTGTGTGGCCACCTCTGAGTCATTCGCAACCCCGAATCGCCTATGGCTGAGGATTACCTGCACAGTTAAAAGGAAAGAGTGAGTTTTCGAAACTTAGTGTGTAATCCCCTACCAAATAGTCCACATACAACATGCAGTATCAGTCTAGGCCTGAGCCCTATTCAGTAACAGTATGGTGTGGGTCTAAGCCTAGTACAATAACAATGAGTGGGCCCTATCCCAATACAGTAATCAGTACAATACAGTTATGCAACCCATCCCAATCCAGCCAACACACCACTCCGTACCACCAACACACCGTATAGGGATAAAATCGACCCATCCAGCCAACACACTAATACCGCAGCAGAGCTGCCAGTAATATTGACGCAGCGAAGCTGCAGTAACAGTAGCGCAGCAAGGCTGCCAATAACAGTATATATGGCAAAACCACCAGTACAGTATACTTCTCCTATATCAGAATCCCAACCCCATGCAGTATGTCATGTCATAAATCATACGTGTATGCAGTATGTCATACTCAGTAACAGTCATACATATAACATAAAGCAAATCAGTCATACACTTATTTCAACTCCTAGGGGTATAACAGTTATTTTACCATTCGGGGGTATTTCGGTAATTTTATCCTTCGGGGGTATTTTAGTAATTTTACCATTCGAAGGTATTTCGGTAATTTTACCCTTTGGGGGTATTTCGATAATTTTACCTTTCAGGGGTATTTCGATAATTTTACCCTTCGAAGGTATTTTGGTAAATTTACCCGAGAGTATTTCGGTAATTTTACCCTTCGAGGGTATTGGTATTTCGATTATTTTACTCTTCGAGGGTATTTCGATCATTTTACCCTTCGAGTGTATTTCGATCATTTTATCCTTCGAGGGTATTTTGGTTATTTTACCCTTTGAGGGTATTTCGATCATTTTACCTTTCGGGGGTATTTCAGTTATTTTACCTTTTGAGGGTATTTCGATCATTTTACCCTATCGGGGGTATTTCAGTTATTTTACCCTACGGGGTATTTCGATCATTTGCCCATAACTCGCAAGTTGGGCTTACCACTCGAGCGATTGCACGCCCGTGTGGTCTCAAACACCGTGTTTACGACTTTTCAGCTTTTCGCTGATCTACGATTGTAGTGGGTGATTACACACCTGAATTCGACCGAAGAGCGCAAATCTCCACGTACACCAACCTAGATTCAACCAAAGCGTCATTTCATTAACTACCAAGATTCGTTAATCAAACAAAGCCAAACAATGCTAAGGAAAAATTAGTACTCGAAGCCCCTTACCGGAATCAACCGCACCGCACCCTCAGCTCCTTGGAGAAGCACCAACTAATTCTTAAACTCCACCTAGTACAAAAGCCAGAAAACCCTTTACTTCCAACCCTTAGGTCGCATTTCGCTTCACAATCCAATTAAACCCAATAATGTACATACATCCTTTCAAACCACATCCCATACAACGAATAACAAACACTTACTCACCTACCAAACTGTTTACAGGGTGGAGTGTAACTTGAAACACAAGAAGGAGCAAATCAAAAAAGGGGATCTGAAAACTGAAAAGAGGCAAATAAGGAAAAAACAAAAAAGAGATCAATGGATAGAAAAGCGCAAACCGAACTAGACAAAGGGTGTCGCAGAACTCACCTATCAACATTTAACCACGAAAACAGAGAAGAACCAACACCAATACTCCCTTTTAGAAGAATCTATAGTGGAGAAGGGACAAGAATTCGGCAACACGGAGAAGAGGAAGGAGAAAGGAGATTCAGTAGAGGGGACTAAAGAACTATTCGGTCAAAACAACATAAGAGAAAAAAAATAAAAGGGAAAAACAAGAAAACAAAATAGCAAACCCGAAAGGTACCCAAAATCTTTAGCAAAATTCGGCACAAGCAAAAGGTGAAAGAAAAACTGACCAAAGCCGAAGCAAACGGAGAGAGAAACAACCCCAAAACCAATTCCTTCAATGCCTAAAGACCAAATTCGGCACAAGCATACCCCCAAACAGCACAACTCTCCCTCACTCTCAAACTCCTTACTTTCCTCCTAAAATCTCTCCCCTTATCCCTCCACCAATTTCTCCTCAACTCATTCTATGACCAGTTCAAACTCCTTTCAACAGTATTCTAGTCTAACTCCACCACCTACCCAGCTCAAGCAGCAAAATAAATACTCCATTGTGCAACCCAAGACTTGAACTTTAGACCTCACAGGCACACAACACGCCACCTTGCCATCAAACCACAAGCTCTTTTCTTGTGTCATAAAACAAACACTATTATTTATAAGGCCTATATGCCATTGTCCAAATTCATTTAAGAGCAAAACTAAAAATTTTGCAAAAGCCAAGACTTGAACCCAGGCTTCTCAAACACTCCCATACAGACCCAGATCACTTAGCCATTAAAGCAAACAAGCAATTTGTGTCACTTCCTTGCACAACTAAATATTTATGTGCAGTCTCCTAAGTGTTTCCTTGTTCAAAACCTATTTCTTCTAGGCCCAAAATTTGGGATGTTACACTTGCAGTTAAAACCACTTTTCAAAAATAGTCATTCCAAAATCATTTGTTTTAATGCACACGCACGATAGCAGTCAACGATCCTCAGAATACTTCTGGTGTTCCATTGTAACACATAACTATATTATAATTTGACTTGTTCGCTTACAGATACCTTTCACTTCCATATTTAATTGCACATTTTTAATCCCTAACGCACACATATTGGGCGACAGTCAATCACGCATACATAGTCCATCATCCACTTAGGATTAAGGTATGTCACACTATGAACATCACAAGCGAATGAATCCATAAATGGATTCAAGATCTATTCCGCTTGAGTCCAATCCGATGTACTGTTAGTCCAAACAGTCACCATTTTTTAGAAGTCATCATTTCTGATGCCCAATACAAACATCTCTCCAATTGGACTTGATAAATGAAATATTAGTATTTCAATCAGTTTTCTCATTTCCGATTTAACTAAGGACATGTTTAGGCCTGTCTACTAATACAAGTTGTCTTTCCATATTATGATCCAATCACATAATACTGCTTAGTATTAGTTAAACATTAGACAACCAGTGAGCTAATATTTGTTTCTATTTTGATTTACATGAAAAAACCACATAAGGACATTATATAAATAATATTATTGCAATACATGAATAATTTTATTAACCAATTTGTTCGAAAAAATTACAAGTATACAAACAAATATACTACAATTAGGGCACAATATCCAACACTCAGTTATATTGCTTGTCACTACTATCTAGAAATCTCCTCTCAGTCTCATCCTAAATAGAAGTTACCACCTAGAATCTCCTCTCGGTCTCACTACTCAGCACAATCATATTAAAATTCTACATGATAAACTCTCCTCTCGGTCTCATTTATCTAGATTTTCCACTAGAGGCTTCAATTCTAGTGTATTAAGCATTTTAATATAATTGAACAACCAATAAACCAACATCACGAATATTAATCTAAACTAATAATTAATATTACCATCAACCATCAATACAATCTAATACATCATAATAATCAAAATCCATACACGTATTTTAACAAACATGTAAAAGGTAGCTAATAAGTGTAAGGGTTAAAAATGCTCATTTATGGAGAACGATCCAATTGAATGTTGAAACGCGATTGATAATCATCCATATAGTCTTTAACAATCATGAAATAAAATCTACACTATAGAAAATATTAAAAAGAAAAGAAAAAAGAAAAAATAAAATATCTATTAAGAAAACTAGAAGTTTACCATACTAATCTACAACCTCCTAACCTAAATTCTTCTTTTTCACCGATGAAAGAGTAATACTTATAGTAGAAAATAATTAAAACATTTAATTACTCAATTTACCCTACTAATAAATTCAACTACGACAAGTTTGACCAGCTTTTCCCCTTGGTTGCCCTTCATTATTTCGATAGATTTTGGCAATTACGAGTCCAAGGTTGTGACACTAGTTTGGAGGTCATGATGTTGGTACTTAAAAGGCTTGGTGTCGCAACGTTGCATGGTTTCCTTTGTTCAGTTCAAGGGTCAATGCCGCAACATTGGGAGATGAAGCTCGTGACACTACAAGTCAAAAGGCTTGGTGTTGCGATGTTGAAAGGTGGAGGTTGCGATGCTGCATCAATGTTGCAATATTAGCTTCTTGAAGTTGCAACGCTGAAACTAGTCTCTTGTTTCCTTCCCTCTTCTTCTCCTTTTGAGCTCTTACAAATGCCTTAGCCATATATTAAGCTCAATCTCTCAAGTAGTTGATATTTTTATTAAAACTTGTGCAAAAATGACTTAAAAACACATTTAAAGTAAATTCTATTTTAAACAAAAAAAAGTAATAAAAAGAAAACATTACTTGAAAACAAGCTCATTAGGTGTAAAAAGAGCTCGATTTTTCATGACAAATTACAATGCATCAAATTCCCTTACATTTAAGTTGTTACCTATCCTCAAGAAAACATACAACAAAATGACCCTTGAATTATGTCAAGCACAAGATATTGTCCCCTTATCTTCCCTAATTTAATCATTAAGCTTACTGAACGTGCCCCAGCGTGTTTGCACCAAGGCTTAGGAAAATACAATTGAATAAAGAATTAAGTGCGGTATCTGCAAGTGTACAGGTCAATTTTTAATATAGTTTAGTTTTACAATGAAACACTTTGGAAGTATTCCGAGGATCATACCCAAGGAAGGTTTATTTAAACTAAATTACAAGTAATAAATAACACACCAACTAGGTATAAATACTACTCACGTATAGATTATATTATGACAGAATAATAAAAATATAGTTCACGAAATAAAATAAAAACTAAATACCAAAATCTCAATCAATAAAAGCAAATAGAAGGGTGACTTACTTCCATGTTCATGATTAACTTAGATCTGGGGTTTTTTACTAATTAGCTAACAACTAACATAATTAATACCTTTTAGCCTATAACTAGATTAATTTATCAACTTAATTTACTTATCTTTCGACCTGATAGATTAGACCAGGTTACATTAAGTTGGTGCCAAGCAAACTATCCTTTTGGCCTCATCTACCAAAGTGACTTCCTAGAGTCATCAATTTTAGGGTTTAATCTAATTAACCAACTCTAGCTAATTAGTTGTGAAACCCTTAACCCAAGCCAATCAATCCCACTTCAGATTGCCAACCTTCTTAGTGTTTTAGCTCCTGGCCATTCTAAATGCAAACTCTCCTACCCGATTATTAAACCCTCAAATAAATGTAAAAACAAAGAGAAGGGAAAAATAATGCTCAATATCGAAATATCTTGAATTGTACCTTGGATCGTTAAACCCTTAAGTGATGTTGATCTTTGATTTGGTGGAGAAGAAAATAACAGAAAAGTAATAAAAAGAAAATAATAAAAAACTTGATATTGAAACTGAAAATAAATGTTTTAACAACTAAAAAGAAAAAAAATTGAAAACAAATTAAAACCCTAATTAATTCTAAGAACTAAAATTAAGAACATAAATCTAAATTCTAAACTCCCCTAATCAAGTGTTAAGAGCTAATATTTATAGTGTTTGTGTTATATGACCAAATTAGGTCAATTACAAGATATGTAACAAGTTAATTAAGATTGTACGGATAAAAACACCCCTGACAGTTATATGGGCCTTGCCAAACCAGTGTCATGAGACCCTATAGTCAGTGTTACAACTTTGATGGAAGACTAATTGGTCTTTCTAGACTGGATGGAATGTTGCAACATTGGTTTCCTACTGTCATGACATCGCTGGCAGTATACTCCCTTTTGAAATTTGGATGGAATGTCGCGACTTTGGTTTATTGGTATCATGACATCACCTCTCGTAGCTCACCTCTTGGACTTGTGTTCAAAATTCAGCTAAGTATTAATGCTTGCTTCTGTGTCGTGACATTCTCTTGGAATGTTGCGACATCTGGGCAGTCCACTAACTCCTTAGCCAAAAATATTATTGTGCACACTTAATCAACTTGTTAGTTCTTCCTTAGTCCCTGATCGACTTAACAGGTCAAAAACAACATTAAAAGATCAATTTATTACACTTAATTTCATAACTAATTAATTCTAAAAACGAAATTACAAGTAGACCTGATCATGGGCCGGGCCACCTAGCGATAGATTGAAGACAACTTTTGATAGATTGAAACAGAAGACATTGTTAAGAAAATTTGAGATAGATTGAAGATAGCTTTTGATAGACAGAAATCATATGCAGATTTGAAACATCAAGATATTGAATATTCTATTGGCGATAAAGTATTTCTTAAAGTTTAGCATTGGAAGAAAATTTTGAGATTTGGTCGAAAAGGGAAACTGAGTCCTTGTTTTATTGGACCGTATGTGATCACGGAAAGAGTGAGACCAGTTGCATAACGTTTTGCTTTGTCTGTGGAATTACAGAAAATTTATGATGTTTTTCACGTTTCAATGCTTAGAAGATATCGATCGGATCCATCTCATGTTATTTCGACAGAAGATATTGAAATTCAACCTGATTTATCATACGAAGAAGAACCGATTGAGATTTTGGCATGTAAGGTGAAAGAGTTGCGTAATAAGCGAGTTCCGTTAGTGAAAGTGTTGTGGCGTAGTCATAGTGTTGAAGAAGCGACTTGGGAATCGGAAGAGACTATGAGATCTCAGTACCCCCATCTCTTTTCAGGTAAATTTTGGGGACGAAATTTAATTAGGGGAGAATTGTAATGACCTGATAGTCAAGGGTGTCGGAAAGTGCATTTTTTGGGACTCTGTTTTCGTAAATTGGACTCGTAAATATTTATTAAAAATATTTACGAAGTTAGTTGTGTAGTTAATTAGGTTTTGGTTAAGTGAATTTGCATGAATTAAGAGTAATTAGGTATAAGGACTAAATTGCATATAGAGTGAAAGTTCAATTATAGATTAAAGAATAATTAAAGAGACTAAAAAAACAATTATGCCATTAATTTTTAATGAGGCGGCATAAGGTATAAAATTATTATATATAAATTATTAATAAATTAAAGTTAATATATATTATAATATGTTTTACTTAATATTTAAGTACATATATATTATAATAATAGAAGAAATAAAGAAAGACAAAAGCAAAACGAAACAGAAAGAAATAAAAAGAAAATAGAAAGAAAGAAGAACCCACGGCTTAGGGGTTTTAAAGTTCCAAGTTCAATTGGTTAGTTAATTTAGTCCATTTTTCTTATAATTTTTATGTTTTTGGAATCTCGGCGTTAAGTACTACCCGACCCATGTCGAAATTTTAGCAATTATTGAGTTTTAAGTGTTTTTAATGTTGAATAATTTTAGTAGTAGGGATTAAATTGATAGATTTTTAAGTTAGAAATGAAAAAAGGATTAAATTGTAAAATGAATTGTAAGTTTTGAGTAATAGGGACTAAATTGTGATAAATTCAAATTTTAGAGATTTAAGTGAAAATAGGGAGTTAAATTTAGTTTAAAATAGAAATTGTATGAAAATATAAAATTAATTGTGAAGAATAAAAATTAGTCTCGGTTTAGGGACTAAACTGGAATTTAGGCAAATATTGAATAAAAATTGAAAAATTCAATATGAAATTGAATTGTGTTGTATTGGTGAATTTTAATTGTTTTAATTCCGTAGCTAATGTCACACCAGAATCCTCAACTAAAAAGGGGAAAGATAAAGTTGACGTGGAATAGCTCGGAATTCCTGGTTTGTATTTCTATAATCCGAAACTAGTTATTAATTGTTATATTTTTAATTTAATGCATATGATAAGTGTTGAGGTGAGTATTTGACACTTTGACATTGAATTGAATTAAAAGTTGATTGAATGGATTGAATTGATATATATTATGAATATATTGATTATTTGAATTGAAATGAATATATATGTGCAAATATGATAATTGAATATTGGTTGTAATTGGAAAGTGAAATTAAACCCTATTAACTGTATTGGGCTGAGTCGGATATAAATGGCATGCCATAGGATTGGAAGAGTTTAAGGATTTCTTCGACTTTGAGTCAATGAGGCACTGGGTGCCAATTTACTTCGATTTAACCAATGAGACATTGGGTGCCAAACTGGTGTGTTGGTTAGATCTGTGTATCCCTCCGAGTTCGAGTCGTGTTAATAGGGATAATTAAATAAATTAGTACTATGATTGATATTGGATGATATTGTATGTGAAATGAAAATGGGATAGTGAATTGAAACATGAAAATGAGACACATGAATTACGTATTCATGAATTGGATATGGATTGAATAATATTATTGTTTAAATATATATATATTAAATTGTGAAAAGCTATTATATAGCAAGTGATGATATTTGAGAATGGTATGAAATGATGTATTTATGAATTGAATATTGAATGGCTAATGTCATTGTATGAAAAAATGTGGTCTTAAATATTCAAATGTGCTTATAATTAAAATATGCATATTATATTATTTTGTCTTTAAATATTCAGATTATAGAAATACTATTGAGTTTTACTCAGCGTACGATTTTGTTTTCCGTGCGCAGATTAGGTAATTCAATTTTGATCGTCGATTCAGCATCCAACAACGCTCCCGAACTCAAACGTGGTGATGTTTATCCTTTGTGTCGACATGTACCTAGGGTGTTTAAATAATAGTTATTCTATGGTTTGATTGTAAATGAGGTTATAAGTTTAATATTTGTTTGGTATATACATATAAACACATGTTTGTTTTTGAAGCTTTATTATGGCATGTTAAATTGATGTTTAAGTTCTCATGAACTAGGCAAATTGATTTGTATTTGGTATGTTTATAATTTGGATTAAAATGATACTTTGATGGCTTGTTTTGATTATATGAAATGTTTGAAATTTATGTCTGTTTGATCGGAAAACTTCGGTAATACTCTGAAACCCTATTTCGGCGACGGATATGGGTTAGGGGTGTTACACTATGTATGCATGACTCGTATACTTTGATGTAGTAAAAGCTTGAATTTAAATAGATAAGGAACCAAAGGTTGGTGTGTTGGGTATACGATTTCTGTAGTATATAGCATCATTCATAGTAGTGAAATTTATAGCCCATGACATAGGTAAATAATATCCTCTCCATTGGCATTACATGATAGATGAAAAGTAAACGTGGTCATGGGTTGTTCGTCTTTGTGATGAATGACTTAATTACTATTTTATAGGAATTAACTCTTCATGAAGGAAGATGTAATAGTTATCATGAGATAAAATAGGATTACATCGGAAGAGTAAATTTATCCCAAATAGATTAAAGATATCCTATAAGGGTAACACACTTATAACAAGGTCATTGGACGGGCAATGATCAAGTAGCTTTCGTAATGATATGTCATTAGAGAGAGCTCAACCACAATACTATAGCGAAACTAAATGGGCTTATAATTAATAGGCGAAAACCTGAAACTTAATTATAAATCATTTGAGCCTTAATCACATATGTCGAACCGGTCCCTTCGCTAGCTCGTTGAAACAAAAAATGAATTGCATGTTGAATTGAATGAATAGAAATGGTAAAGTTAGAGAAATGACAAACATTCGAAAATGAATGTGATTTTCTCACTAAGTATGGAAATGACCCGAGAATTAATTTATAGTTTTTTTGGGAATTAATTAATTAATTGAAGTTCGAAAATTAAATTAAATTAATTGGTCATTTTGAATCCAATGAATGTAGAAAATTAAATATAATTTTCTCATAGATTCTTTTACGGTAAAGTTGCCATGATTTTAATAGAATAAGAATCGAGTTAAGAAAATTAATTAATTGGAAAATTAATTAATTAATTAAAATTAATTTATAATGTTTATTTTGGAAAATAGAAAAACATGTATTGGGTTGGATTATTATAAAGTGTTGGGTTAAAAGTTCAGGGAGCACTTATAATTGGACCCGGTATAGGAGAGGCCCAAAAGCCTCTCTTATTGAATACAATGGACGACATGCCCTAGTATGTTTATCTAGGGTTGCCTCCCTACTCTCTCCTAGTTTAACTAGGAGATCGATTTTATATTAAATAAGCTTCTACTAATTCAACAAAGGTTTCACTTTTTCTCTTTATAAATAGATGACATCGGTAAGGCTAAAAATATACAAGAACTTTTACATAACTTTGAGATATTCTCATTTTGCTAGAAAATAGTGAGAATTTATTTCTAAGTATAAATTCTACTTTTCGAGAATAATAGTTCTACCGGTTTCTGTTAGAGAGAGAGTTTTACTTTCCCACTAAAAGTAAAGTAAATAATTTATGGTTATGTGTTTGATTTGAATTCTTTCGAGCCCACACTTGAAACAGTTCGTGGTACAAGAATAGCCTAAAACACATGTGTGATTTCATGAAAAGTCTATTGCTATAAATATCACAAACCGACTCGATTTTCAAATTTTTAAATTTTCACTGTGTAAGAAAACCATTTTCAAACCGGAATTTTTTCCAACAAAAAATGCATTAATCACAAATTCTAACCAACATATGAAAAAACGATAAAAAACTCGAAACAATGCCTGAAAACAAGCTCTTTAGGTGTGAAAAGAGCTTAATTTGTCATATCGAAATACGACATATCAAATTCCTCCTACTTAAGTCTTTGCTTGTCCTCGAGCAAACACACGAAAGATACACAAGACGTCCCTTAAACTTTGTTAAGTAATAAGATGCATGACAATCGAGTATTGAATTGGTACAAGACATTTGTTATATGCAACTTAAGATTGATGTTTAACTAACTTATGCACTTTCAAAGTAAATCTACCTAGTTCAAAAACTTACAGAAGTAACAAATAATTCATGCAAATATACACTCAATTATGTTACTCCATCAATATAAATGGTATAATTTATTTAATTAATTATGATTAATAAGTTTTTATGTAAAATTCAAACAATTTTATTAAAATAACATCTTAACTAAACTTTATGATTTTTATTTCACTTAAAAATATAATTGATTTCACTAAATTTTTAGACAACAGATTATGATTATTATAAAGCGCAAATTTAATAAATAACATACTTTATAGTTGATGACAATTGTTATTATAAATGGAAAGTTGTTATAGATAGTAAAAGTAAAATATAAAAAATTGGTCCTACAACGAACTTAATTATTATAGTGAAATGTTGTTATAAAAGTTAATTATTATAGAGATGATTGATTGTATTAACGAATTTGAATATCTTTTAAATATATTTTTAACCTAAAATTATTATTTTTTACTTCACAAATTCATGTTTAAAATCAACTTTTTAACTTCTTAAAGCATTTTTAGCTACAATGCTAAGGTTTGAAAAATAAAATATGTATATATTTTTTTGGACAAATAATATTTATTTTATACTTATAATTAAAATCATAATAAATTATCATTATCTATAAATTCAAGTGGAGTCCTACTCAATATTAGGACATTAAGTACTTGCATCATATGCAAATTATACGTGAGTTTTCTTCAAATTTATTATAATTTAAATCTCACTTTTTGAGACTATTTTAATTTGACTTTAGATGAAGTTTAATATTTAATTCGATTATGTTTTTGTAATGCTTGTTTTTTTTATTATAATTTATTTGAAATAATATGATATGTTCTTATTTAAATTTTGATCTTTGAGGAAGTTAAAGAATGTTGATAAATAAGATATATCTATCTATATCATATTAAAACTCATAAATCAATTTGACAAAAACTCAATTGAAAAATCAAAATAAATTATATTATTATAAGAATAGTTGTTGTCTTTATATAAAATCAAATAAAATTCACATATAAATTTTATCATTTTAATCAAAATTTCATTTTTTATATAAACTTTTAATAATATATTTATTACATAAAATTTTCCACCATAGCCTAATATTTTATTAAAAACTAAAGAAAAATTCTAATATATGTAAAAAAATATTAGCATAATAATAATTTTAGCCCTTAAAGTTTATATATTTCATTAATTTGTTCTTTATTATTTTTTTGAGTTAAATTTAGCATTTAATCTTTTAAAAAGAGTTAAATTGCTCATAATTGAGGATTTGGGTGCCTCACAAAAGTCAAATTGCTTTTGTTTTAGTGAAAATATGGACTAAAACATTAATTTTTTTAACAATGTTGGTGTGGCAACCAGCGTGGCAGTTAATGTGTAATTTTTACGGATATGTCATTATTTGTTTTATATGTCATGCTAACAAATAATTTAAAAATTATAAAAAATATTCAAAAAAATTAAAAATATAAAAAATGTATAAAAAGTTCATAAAAATAAAAAAATAGCCTGAAGTACACGTAAATTACCATGCTTAAAAATTTAACGTTTTAATTTGTATTTCCATTAAATATACAACAACTCGACTCTTTTTGAATGCTTGATGTTCAAATTTAAAAATTTTTAACAAGTCAAGAGTCAAATTTAATTAAAAAAGAGCCAAATTGATAAAATATATAAATATTAAGAACTAAATTTAATATTATAAAAAAATAATTAAAAAAATTGATAAATTCAATATAGTTGGTCAAAATACATTAATAGTATAGATACGTATTGGTACCAATATACCACTACAAATACGGTATCGAAGTTTTTCAGCCTCTCCTATTAAACAAGCGGAATAGCTGATCGCTCACTCTCAAAAAAGCTCCACTTTTCAAACCCTAGCCTGTATCTGGGAGCCCTTTCCAATGGCTTCGCGTCGACTCCTCTCTTCTCTCCTCCGCTCCACTTCTCGCCGATCTCTCTCCAAATCTCCCAGCCCTACCCCTCGCCTCCCTTCCCCTTCCCCCACGCGCCGCCCTTTTCCTTGCCCTTACTTTCTCTCACGCGATGCTGAGTACTCTACATCTGCGGCTGCTGCCGCTTCTGCTCCATCGCAGCCTCCTCCCGCTAAGAAGGGCGGAAAAGGTAAGATCACTGATGAGTTCACTGGTGCTGGAGCCATCGGTCAGGTTTGTCAAGTGATCGGTGCCGTCGTCGATGTTAGATTCGATGAAGGTTTGCCTCCGATTTTGACGGCGCTTGAAGTGATGGACCACTCGATCCGGCTTGTGCTGGAAGTGGCTCAGCACTTGGGTGAAAACATGGTTAGGACCATTGCTATGGATGGAACGGAGGGACTGGTCCGAGGGCAGCCGGTTCTCAACACTGGATCTCCTATCACTGTAAAGTTTTTATTCTTATTGTTTTCATTTTTATAGGAGCTGATAATCTTTTTGAAGATTTCTTGTGTTTTGGTATTTTTGGAATTAAGGGGAACATCTTATTCGTTTTATTATGGATCTGAATTACATTTTATCGGAATCTGATCTGGAATAAGTGAGAAATTTCTTATTCAAATATGTCTCTTTCTAGAGTTCAGTGAATTTTCTTTCGGACCTATTGGGCGTCTAATTAGAACTCATTACTTATTTATCTGTTGGTCAACTACATACTGCTGATATTGCCCTTTGAATTGATAATAGTAATAAATAAAAGCTTTCTTTTTTGTGTTACCCATGACTCGGGCGTTTTGATCAGGATCTTAACGTTTCTCCCTTGTTTATAGAGCTTAACAATTTTCTCTCTTGGCCTTTTGGTTTTCTTCTTTTCATCTAGTCATTGTTCTTTTATGGGCTTTTTTTAACCTTTAGAAGTTGTCTAGCGATAACACTTTTTTTAATTTCATGAACCTCTTAATCATGTTTGTTCTTGTTAGGTGCCTGTTGGTAGAGCTACTCTTGGTCGTATCATAAATGTCATTGGAGAGCCTATTGACGAGAAAGGCGAACTCAGTAAGAGACTTTCCAACTTTGTAATTTTTTGAAATGTTTACTTTATAGTGTAGAGGCGACAAAGTCTAACTGAGTTAATGCTTGACAGAAACCGACCACTTCTTGCCCATTCACAGAGAAGCACCAGCCTTTGTCGAACAAGCTACTGAACAACAGATCCTTGTCACTGGTATTAAGGTACTATTTATTGCTTGCGATTATGTATGCCTTTGATGCTGTGCTGTTTGTTTTCCCTTTGTGTGGAAAGATGCAATGCTGTTCCAGGATGAACTTGTATTCGCATATCGTGTTGTTTGAATCCAGATGAGACTTTTAGGTTCGAAACTTTATTCTCTTGCTTTATTTTACAGGTTGTTGATCTCCTTGCACCATATCAAAGAGGAGGGAAGATTGGACTTTTTGGTGGTGCTGGTGTAGGGAAGACAGTGCTTATTATGGAACTTATCAACAATGTTGCTAAAGCTCACGGTTGGTTTTACATTATATTTGTGGCTGCTTCTTACTTTGTTTATTAATCTTATATTTTTCTTGCTTTGGTACATAGGTGGTTTCTCAGTGTTTGCCGGTGTTGGAGAACGTACTAGAGAGGGTAATGACTTGTATAGGGAAATGATTGAGAGTGGTGTTATTAAGCTAGGTGAAAAGCAGGTAAATGCTAAACATACATTCATCTTGCCCCTGTTAATGTAGTTTTTACCTTACCACCATGATTTTTATTGTCATCATTACAGGCTGATAGCAAGTGCGCTCTTGTTTATGGTCAAATGAATGAGCCCCCTGGTGCTCGTGCTCGTGTTGGCCTTACTGGTCTGACTGTTGCTGAACATTTCCGTGATGCAGAAGGGCAGGATGTGCTTCTCTTCATTGACAACATTTTCCGTTTTACTCAAGTAAGATGGTGTATTGTATAAGCTTTTGAAGCACTCAAAGAGTACATGTTGCGTGTTCCTGATGGTTTGGATTGTTTTTTCCCCTTCAGGCAAACTCTGAAGTGTCTGCCTTGCTAGGTCGTATTCCATCTGCTGTCGGTTACCAACCAACCTTGGCTACTGATCTTGGAGGTCTTCAGGAACGTATTACCACCACCAAGAAAGGTTCTATCACTTCTGTTCAAGCCATATATGTGCCTGCTGATGACTTGACAGATCCAGCTCCTGCAACAACCTTTGCTCACTTGGATGCCACAACTGTGTTGTCCCGACAGGTATTGTGCACATTTGTTTTTAGCTGTTGATGAGATGATCCATCTGGTTTTACATTTTCATTGGTTGGTGCTTTTAGACTATGACACTTTCTTCCTTTTTTATGGTTATTGTCAGATCTCTGAGCTTGGTATTTATCCTGCTGTGGATCCTTTGGATTCTACATCTCGTATGCTCTCTCCTCATATTTTGGGTGAGGAACACTACAACACTGCTCGTGGTGTCCAGAAGGTTCTCCAAAACTACAAGAACTTGCAAGATATTATTGCTATTTTGGGGATGGACGAGCTTAGTGAAGATGATAAGTTAACTGTTGCTCGTGCTCGTAAGATCCAAAGGTTCTTGAGCCAGCCTTTCCACGTGGCAGAAGTGTTCACTGGTGCCCCTGGCAAGTATGTGGAGTTGAAGGAGAGTATCACCAGCTTCCAGGTACAATTATATCTCTTCCTAGCTTGCTTCTATTGCATCATATTAGTGTGTTTATGGCATCTTAAGAGCAAGTGATTAATTTCTTATGATAGGTGGATCCGTGGATTGATATTCTTTATTATTAAAATTAGTATAGCGTTGAAAAGTATGCATTTTTAGTGTCTGTGTTAATTGGTAGATGGTAATCTTTACATATAAATCTTTGAACTGTGTGCAGGGAGTGTTGGATGGAAAGTATGATGACCTGCCAGAGCAGTCATTTTACATGGTTGGAGGTATTGAGGAAGTGATTGCCAAGGCAGATAAGATTGCCAAGGAGTCTGCAGCTTAATTAATTTCAATGTTGATGCCTTTGTTTACTCCCCGATAATGTTGAAAATAATTAGAGGCGGTGTTGGCGTTGCCAACAACAACAGGACTGTTCATTTTTTGGGATATTTTTCCTATTCAAGTTTTAATGATGTTATTCAAGAGTGAGAAAGAGGAATAGAACTTGGGCCCCTTTTTACTTGTTTAATAAGGGAAATAAAAACCGGATATGTACATTTTTGGTTGGAGAACTACGGATGCTAAACTTTTCTCTGTTTTCAGTTAAACAAATGCAGCTCTAGTTGATGGCTGTTTATTATTAGTCTATTATCACATTGAGGCATTTTAGTTCTTATAATATTTGAAATTGAACAAGGATAATAGAGTGATTGTATTTGTTAAAATTTTAAAATTAATATAAATAAAAACATAAAAATCTCAAAATTTTATTAAAAAACATATCTAAAAGTTGTCTTTAAAACATTAGTAAAAAAAAATTCAACTTTTTATTATATGTCAACAATTTCCACAGGCTAAAAAGTGAAGGGATTAAGGTAAACTGAAAGATAGTTGTACGCCAGCCGCTCTTCTTGCCCTTCCTTTGATTTCCTTTTGTATTTGGTTGCCCCCTGTAATGATCTCACTCATTTTCAAGTTGTACGTCAAAGCCAAGTGAAGGAGAGTTCTATGTTAGTCGCTTTTCTTGCGATTGTACCCTCTAAATATTTCTCCCTTTCCAAGGTCTGTGCTTAGAGTTGGGATCAGCTTCCTATTTGTTTTCGATCTTCTAGAAATGAAGTTGTTCCACCTTTTTTCTTTGTTTAAAAGCTTGCATCTCCTATTTCTTTGTTCCCTCATGTACACTAAAACCAATCGCACAAGGTAGATTTTTGCTTGGAACATCGATTATGCATTTAGTCTTTTACCAACAAGGATAGCATCGTCATTTCTAAGATCCCTAAAGATAGTCCATTTGATATTGTTTCCCTCATCCACTTTGTTTTGCTAGTCTGCAATTTCTCTCTTCCCTAATTGAACATCCACTTTAATGTTGTATTCAATTGTTTTTTTTTTTAAATAGTGGATAGATTAAATTTTTTTCATTTAATTTTTGAGGGACAAAGTTGCTGATACCCTAATAATTTAATAACGGCAATAGTTAAATGTTGTCATCAATTATAATTTTATTCTTACTTTCTAATAGCACAGAGTAAATTGCTTCGTTTATTTTGAGGGAGATTAAATTGTTTTTAATATAATTCTAAGTATTTATTCTACTTTTAATTTCTTAATTTCATGGAAATTTGTTGACATCATTAACTCCACAATTTTGTAATTTGTAGGTGGGATAGCTAAAATTCAATTCTGATGAGAAGTTTTTATGTTGTGTATCATTAGAGATTGTTTAATTTCACAACTACAATAACTAAGCTCATCACCACTACAGTTTTTTATCTCACTGGAATTAATCTCACCGCCAAAATCATTAATCATTAAATTAACTAAACTTGTCAGTGAAGAGATTAAACTACCTCTGATAATACCAAGCAAAGTCTTTGTTCTTGCTGCGTAACCCCCCCCCCCCTTTTACTAGTGTAGGTGACATCAAAGAAAGCTTTCTATGACTGTGATACGATACTTCCACTATTTATCCATGTATCTCGGATTATGCATATTCTCATTTTAAATTTTACAACTCATGGTTAATTTTTATATTTAGAGAAGTTATTTCTTTTGATTCGTTTTTCTCTATAACTAGAATATTTTTCAATTAATCACAACCAATATCAAATGAGATATGTCTATGAAGCTATTTGGTAATAAATATTTTATTTATCTTTCATTCACTTTAAATATGATCCAAGTTATACGTAAAACATCTTAATTTAAGAAGAACTTCAATTAAAAAACAATTTCTATATCTTAAACCAAAAAAGGGATTACACGATTATTACATGATAATACATTCTAAAGACATTTTTGAGTGACTCTACCAAGTGAACTTCTCATGCTAAGAGAATCTGTTCCTCAAACAAACTCCTACATATTATACCAAAGAACCCCATACTTCAACATATGATATGGATTGCTTACTTGTAAAAAAGACTTAACACGTAATGGTCTCTATCTGCCTGTACCCTATCTTGACAATGCTTGGGCAGAAATATTTTTAGAAATATAGCATTAATGCATAATGATATCATAATTATAATTTACTTATATATATATATTTGCAAGCTCTAATATTTTCTATTATTAACTTATACTCCATTTAGATGTCAATTGAAGTGATTAATTTATTTATTATTTTCTATTATAATAAAATTGCACCAAAATATTTTCTCTATAACTAGAATAATTTGCAAGCTCTTATATTTTCTATTATTAACCTATGAAGTGAGCTTTTATTTATTTATTTATTTTGGTGCAATTGGAGTTTGGAGCCCCAGTCATAGAAAAATTTTATAGTAAGGTGAGTTTTTTTTTTTTGGATGAAATACTTAAAAATGCTGAAATTTTTTTAAAAAATTATCAGACTAAGTCGATTTTTTTAAAAAAATTTATTGGATTAGGCCGATTTTGGAGAGAGAAGGAAAATGCGTCCAGCTAGATGCGTTTTCAGCGGATTTGGTAGGAAAATGCTTCCAATTGGACACGCTTTCCTGCTCGGTCAATAAAGCGCGTCCACGGTTCGTTTAGGGTTTTAGACTTTTAAGGGTTTTTGTTTAGGGTTTGTAAAGATTTGGGAGTTTAGGGTTTAGGTCTCAAAAATATTATTTTAGGGTATTTTTAATTTTTAACATTTTTATATATTCTTTAGAAATTTTTTATAATATTTATATTTGGTGGAAAATATAAATTTTAGGATTTTTATAAATATTGAGTTTTAAAAAAAATATTATTTTTAAAAATTTGAAATTATTCTAAATTTTTGTCATTATTTTGAGACCAATTTGGTAATTTTCAAAATTGACAGGTACCAAAAGGATATTTACACCAATCTGTTATTCAAATTGTAAAATTTAACTCAATTCGAAATCGAATTTCGAATTACTTGATTCTATTAACTCAAAGTTCGTATTTTTCAAAATTTTTAAATCGAATCGAGTTTTGGTCACCTGTAGTTTACGATAGGTGGAGGTTGAATCGAAATGTTCAAAAAATATTATCCTGGGATTCCAGAGATATCTGACGGGTGAGTGGGAACTTTGCGAGGGTTGAAATTGGGAGAGCGAAAATGCTCCCTACACGGCGTGTTTTTAGTGACATATAAAAAAATGCACTAAAAGTGTGCCTAGTTGGAAGCATTTTTAGCTGACGTGGCACTGAAAACGCCTCCAGCTGGGCGCGCTTTCAGTGCATTTTTTTACATGCCATTGAAAATGCACCCTGTAGGGAGCATTTTCACTCTCCAAATTTCAACCCATGCAAAGTTTCCACTCACCCATCAAATATCCCGGGATAATATTTTGTGAACCATTTTGCCACTCACCCCTATTGTATAAATGGATCATTTTTAGCATTCAGTTCCATAAACCAATTTCAAGCATACTGAATCCCATGAAGAGGAAGTTCGCAAGACGTTTCGTAAGGCATAATTTCGAGCAAACACGTAATTGCATCAAGTAAGGTTCGATTTTTTTTGTTCATATATAATTACAACTCTATTTTTCTGCATAATGTTTTTGTTTTCAATATGTGAAACAAGTTATTTTGTTGAAATGAGTGGATGAATTAATGTTGTTGTTTATTACGACGGTGAAATCCGTGACATCAACATTGGGGTCATTTTTCACCAGAGAATACAACGTGATTGGCTTTCAACCTGAACATACAATTGACGAATCTTAGTGCAAGAATTAGGCAAAAAATTATTGGATCCATCCAGATGAGAGTATCGTCATTGAAATATCCATCAAATATGAGGCTTTCGATATCAGAGGTGCAATGGGGGTGAAGGTAATGGTCCAGGCACGTATTGCTAGTGGATCACAAATACTCGAGTTATATGCAGAGTTTGCAAACACAGATGAATGCGGTCTGAGGTCGACATATGTTCTAGTTCGAGAGGCTGGAACGGAAGAGCAAGCTGAGAGTCCAATGACATAGTTGTGCGGTGGGTTCATGGCTTTGTTTGGAAATTCCCGTTATTGTATCCTAGAATCATCAATGGGAAGACACTTATTGGTTCCAGCCCTAGATTTCAACCGCAGTAGACAGAAAGTTCAGCAGTCGAAGTTTGGAGATAACCAAGAATACTGAGCCCTGACACAACACTCATTTAGTGGTTTTGATTTTAACTTCCGCCAGCCGATGTTTGGCGTCGGGAACACTTATAGGGGTATGTCAGCAAGTTCCACTGGTAGGCAATCCGCAGGCGATTTTGGTTGTTCCGACAATTATACAAGAAATGATGATGTACTCCCTAAAACTTGGCTTAACAATATAAAATGACAACGACAATCAATTTCAATTCAAAAATAATATTTATTTTAAAAAATTCATATCCAATATCCGTACAATTTTATCAACTAAAGCTTAGCTAAACAATTAAGATTTACATGAAAAGTACAAAAAGAAAATCATCTATGTCATCGAGCAGAATGTGTGCACAACGGGGTGGTCTTCGGTTGTGAGACGGATTTCTTCTTCGTTCAAGCTGTAAACCTAGTTGCTCCTCTTCTTTGTCACCTCTACCTTCAGGTACATGTTGTGGTTTTAGCCCCTCATCTTCTTCGCCTTTATCCATGGTTGATTGCATTGTGCTCCTCAGTTGCCATCGTGTCTCATCCGTTCTACAGATAGGTGGTTGTGAAGATGGTTCACCTTGGTAGAATAATGATCTCGGGGGTGTTTGTGACACTATCGGCGTAGACATATAAGTATATTGTGTCCCATACACTGATGACAAAAAAATACGAAATTCTTGTCGATGCCTCAAACATAGTTGACATATACATGGTCGTCGGAATCGTCATCATCTAATACGTCAATGAAATTAGCATGTAATAATGTGGGGACAGATGTAGTGGTCCAAAAATAATACCTGGAGATAGTGTAGAAAGATAAAAATGTGGTGCAAGATGTAGTGCTTGTGTAAAAATGACAGGGTTAGTGAAAGCAGCAGAATAAAACGAGCCATACTGATCGGGGGCTGGTGTGACCATTGGTTCCTCTTCTTGCGTTGGTGTAGATGATGTACCCGCCTCAGCAGCTGCTCCAAACCTTGGATTCCTAAGCACTCATCGTGGCCTCCTCGTACGACGTTGCCTACCCCTCGCCTCCTTCAATAGCATATATGACTTGCCATGGTGTCTAAATCATGACATTTACTCTAAATTGTAAGCTGATTCTCGAGCGATATTGGGTTCACGATTAGGTATAAAGTCGTACCTATGGTTCCAAATGTTGATATGTTGCGCGTGGAATGTAACCCAATTTTTATCGGTTATTTCCTGCAAGTCGATATTGTACAGATCTTTGATGCCTTGGGGTACCGATAAAATCGTTTGCCTAAACTCGAACCACCGCATAACTCTATCAAATTCGTGCATCTTCACAGTAGTGTACACTACCAATGGCACCTTCACGTGCCAGATGTTAGGATTCACTAAGAATTCGGAAGGGATACATGCTTGAAGTCTCGGATCGGAGTATGACATCCATTCAAACTATAGTAAAATAATAATCTTAATTATATATTTACTATTAATTTTTAAATCAACTACGTTAATATTATATAATTAAAATTTTAAAAATATATACCTCCGCTTTTGATCGTTGATCTAACAAGAGCCGTATAACTTGAAGCTCTTCCGGTGGTCCCACATAACTCGGCCCACAATTCCACCTATTGAAACAATATGTTAATACAATAATTTAAAATTTTAATACTTTTATTATGGTAAATATATTATCTAATGAATTTTACTTTGTTATAAGTGGGTATATTTAAGGGTGGTTCACTCGATGACGTAAAAATGGTAGCTGGTATCACACCCATTATTGCAGTAGGAGCATGCAACTACCGATTTTAATTTTCTATGGTTGTGTCGCTCGACAAATATCTCGGTACAACGTTGCCAACACGAATGACCCCCAACTGAGTCGACCCACTTCTTTAAGGTCCATGAGTTTTAGTAGCCACCTTAAATGGACAAGATTTCGTGATTTATTGGGCATTAGGAGACCCCAATGATCCTAATGATGTACGTTTGAGCATGTTGTTCTCTTTCAAATTCACTCTATTTCGCATCGAGCCCCAACAAAATTTATTTTCAACCAATTCATATCCATCCGGGCTCCAAATATTGTGTTTGGAACCTTTCCTAAAAGTTGCTTGCATACATCTCTCTAATCGACAGCGACAACTAACCTAGTCACTACCGACTCATCCATTGATAACCCGAACTGTAATTGCATGTCCTCTATTGTGATAGTACACTCACCGCATAAAAGATGGAATGTATGTGTCTCGGGTATCCATTTTTGCACCAATGTGCTTATAAGTGTGGGATCCAATTTATAACCCTACCCATACGAGCCACGTGCAAAAATCCTGCATCTCTCAAGTATGGTTTGATTAAAGACGATGGAGGAGCGGATAGAATGTGAATATATATCTCCAAAATTTGATCTTCAGCTAATTATAAAAAAATACAAAATCTTAAATTTCAATATAACAACAAAATAATTAAATTAAATTAAAAATAATAATTCTTACCATTTGCAATTGAACGGCCGAAATGTTCTTGTCATCATAACGAATAAGAGAATTTGTCATTACTACTTTCAATAAATATGAAAAAAAATCGTAATACAAAATTAATTAAAAAAACCTTAATACTATTTTAATAAAAAATGAGATTGAACTGAGAGAATTGAGTAAGAATTGAGAGAGGATTGAGAATGAATTGAGAGAGAGTTGTGAGTGAATTGAAAAAGTGGGAATTTGGGGTTTAAATAGAGAAAAAACTTAGGGGGGGAGTTGTTGGAATTCGACCGTTAGGGGTAGCCGTTAGGGGAAACGCTTCCAATGGAACGCGTTTTCTTCTCTCTCTCCAAAATCGACTTAATCCGGTAAATTTTGAAAAAATCGACCTAATCTGGTAATGTTTCTAAATTTTTAGCATTTTTGAATAATTTACCCGATTTTTTCCTACTTTTAATTAACCTCCTTTGTATAATTAAATATTGAGATTGTTTGGTTAGCGTAGCCTTACATTATTAGTTGTAATGTAAAATTTCGGAATATGTTTATCATGAATAGATTTCAAACATTTCTTTGAGATGGTAAATTCACATTACTAGTTTGTGTTAAGATTTTGAAATATAGAAGTGATCTCAATGTCACTTTTTCCTTATTTTGAACAGAATATGAAAATTTGAGCAATTTTATTTTCGCTCTCTTATTATTTTAATAAATTTCATCTTTTTAATGGAAATAAAATATAAGTTTAATTAAAATAATATTTTTTTTCTCTTTAATGTAAGTAAATGAGCTTGTGTAATTCTTTGCATCGGATAATTAATTCCTTTGCAAAAGTTGATGTAATTCTATTAAAAATTTATTAGTATTTATTAAAGTACGTTGCAAATCGTAATATAGAGGTAATTCTATTAAAATTTATTAATAATTATTAAAATTATTGTCTGACACTCATTTGATATAGATTCAAATTATGTGCTCCTATCCTATACTCATAATATCGTATTATAAATAAAAGAACTATAAAATTCTTCAAGACAAATAATAAATATATCATATAAATAAATCGTTGGGTTCAATTGTTTGAAAAAAAAATCAATCAAACACATAAAATTGTTTTCATAAGTTTTTGTAGTTTTATGAAAAAAAAATGAGAATAAAAAATATTAAAGAAATTAAATTTATTTTAAAAAATAAATAATTTAGTAATATGAAAATGGCAAAATCCCCATTTGTAAACCTCACTAATCAGCCTACATCCCATCCTACGTCATCTTTATTTGTTGACCTTAGTCATCCTAAAGAAACCTCCACCACTATTTCTGTTACTCAACCATTTATAACCTTTAATAGATCTCCATGTCTAAGGTTAGAATTTTCAGCCCTCAAACTTGCCACTAACCTGGTCCATTGACATTAGCATGAGGTACATGTAACACATCACGTATAAATGTTTAATTTTTCCGTAATGTCAGTTTTTAATAATAAAAATGAATAAAATTTTTAATATGAAAGATCAAATTGCTTTTGATCTAATGTAAAAAGACTAGTTTATCTATTTTTTAAGTAAAGAAGATAAAATACAATCTAACTCATCTAAATTGCATTTTTAACCTATTTTTAACCTTAAACCCTAAATTCTAATTCTCTGACTTGTAAAACAAAGCAACTTCAACAGGAGGTCCCAATAGAATTAGAAGAAGGTGAATATTAGCTCATCTAGCCGCTATAACGTATTTCAAATTACCGCTACATCATCAAGTGCAATAATACTGTTCTAGTTCACAGCTTCCTCCAATGTATAGGTGTCGATACCTAACTCTTAGACACGTGACAATAATACCTTCATGTTTTCTTTTTGGATCCATAAATAAGTACTTACATTAAAATATCTCAAACTGAGTTACGATACATAATTGCAGCAGTGGCATGGCATCAGCCAACAAAATAGAAGCTAATTCAGAGCTTCATTACAGATAAAACAAGAGTTCACAAAAGGGGAATTATCCAAGTAAGTCGATAGTTGTAAACTGCTTCCTTTCCTTGCCATGGCATCAGCTTCTCTAAATATATGCTTCAGGGTCCACTGCTGGAAACAGCAGTTGCATCCATCTCTTTTTCGACTTTGAGTAATTGTTTAAGTGCCAGGTTAATACCGTCCCACAACGCCGGCCGTCCCTGCTCCCGCTCACCCCGGGTTTCCCAAGGCTGAACCTTCTGTGTTGATTTTGACGAAACCTGGCTTCAGTTTCCTCCATCGGGTGGGTATGCTGTTAG
Source organism: Gossypium hirsutum (assembly GCF_007990345.1). Taxonomy (NCBI): domain Eukaryota; kingdom Viridiplantae; phylum Streptophyta; class Magnoliopsida; order Malvales; family Malvaceae; genus Gossypium; species Gossypium hirsutum. The sequence continues at coordinate 50,644,063 of NC_053440.1, forward strand.
GAACATTGGTCTTAATTTCATAGGCAGCTACAGCAAAAATTTCTGCAGCTTTTTCAATCATCCTGTCAGTAATGGAACTCAGAGTACTGAGGCAAAAGTCAAAGGGCAAGGGAGTTTCCGTCTACCGGTCCATTCTTTTGCATCGATATTTGGATCAGGCCATTCACTCCAATCACTGTTCCATGCTTGTCCAAACTTTATAAAATTTGCTCACTGGTTTCTAAAATGTAAGTGTAAATGTTTTTTTAGGTATCAATATATAGCTACCATTTCCTTTGATGATCGCTTGTTTATTTACACCATCTACTTATACGCCAATCAGCAAATTGCAAAATCCGGAGTTCACATACCTAAATGAAAAAGTATTACGCCAAATTACAATGAAATTGAGAATAAAATTCGCCAATTTGTTCATTAAGAACAATAAAATTGAAACCCCAAGGGTTCAGGAAACATTAGTCTCGAATGCATTTCAAAACAGAAGTAGTTTCGAATAAACGGCAGTCAGAAAGGATAAGGCTTTAGCAGCCAGCGTTTTCGAACAAAAAAAAAATGTACACATCCGCCTTCTATTTCCCTTATTTAAACAAAGAAAAAAGCGGGGCCGAAGTGCTCTTTTACACTCTTGAATAACATCATTAAACATAAACAAAACCCCCAAAATAAATGAACAGGTCTGTTGCTGGCATTGCCAACACCACCTAGATTATTTTCGAAATTACTCGGCAGAAATTAAGGTATGTGGATTTGATTAGGCTGCGGATTCCTTGGCAATCTTATCTGCCTTCGCAATCACTTCCTCGATTCCTCCAACCATGTAAAACGACTGCTCGGGCAGGTCATCATACTTTCCATCCAACACACCCTGCATACAATTCAAAGATTATGTATGAAGAATGCCATCTACCGACACCTGACAATTTAATTGCCTACTCATGTATGGTAATCAGAAATTAACATTAATATGACCTATTACAATCAGGTCAACTCCACATACTTGCCAATGAATTCTCAAAAAAAGGAAGAGGGTCAGAATATCCCACATCTAAAGACAATTCACTCTCTTTATATCTATCCAAACCACAAGTGGACTTGTTACAACCTAACCCAAGAAATTAGCATTGTCTCCTAACTCACTACATGGAGCACATTGCACTATTTTGCTCACTTTTAAGATTATTATTCATTTAACGCACACCTCATCAGAATACTAGGGCACCAGCTGAAGTATTTAAAAACTTTTAAATGCTACACCACTAATTTTAATAATAAAGGATATCAATCCATGGATCCACCTATTATTAGAAATTAATCACTTGCTCTTAGATGCCCTAAACACACTATGCTATGATAGAAGCAAGCTGGGCAGAGATATAATTGTACCTGGAAGCTGGTGATGCTCTCCTTCAACTCCACATACTTGCCAGGGGCACCAGTGAACACTTCTGCCACGTGGAAAGGCTGGCTCAAGAACCTTTGGATCTTACGAGCACGTGCAACAGTTAATTTATCATCTTCACTAAGCTCGTCCATCCCCAAAATAGCAATAATATCTTGCAAGTTCTTGTAGTTTTGGAGAACCTTCTGGACACCACGAGCAGTGTTGTAGTGTTCCTCACCCAAAATATGAGGAGAGAGCATACGAGATGTAGAATCCAAAGGATCCACAGCAGGATAAATACCAAGCTCAGAGATCTGACAATAACCAGAAAAAAGGAAGCAAGTGTCATAGTCTAAAAGCACCAACCAATGAAAATGTAAAACCAGATGGATCATCTCATCAACAGCTAAAAACAAATGTGCACAATACCTGTCGGGACAACACAGTTGTGGCATCCAAGTGAGCAAAGGTTGTTGCAGGAGCTGGATCTGTCAAGTCATCAGCAGGCACATATATGGCTTGAACAGAAGTGATAGAACCTTTCTTGGTGGTGGTAATACGTTCCTGAAGACCTCCAAGATCAGTAGCCAAGGTTGGTTGGTAACCGACAGCAGATGGAATACGACCAAGCAAGGCAGACACTTCAGAGTTTGCCTGGAGGGGAAAAACACAATCCAAACCATCAGGAACACGCAACATGTACTGTTAAGTGCTTCAAAAGCTTATAAAATACACCATCTTACTTGAGTAAAACGGAAAATGTTGTCAATGAAGAGAAGCACATCCTGCCCTTCTGCATCACGGAAATGTTCAGCAACAGTCAGACCAGTAAGGCCAACACGAGCACGAGCACCAGGGGGCTCATTCATTTGACCATAAACAAGAGCACACTTGCTATCAGCCTGTAATGATGACAATAAAAAATCATGGTGGTAAGGTAAAAACTACATTAACAGGGGCAAGATGAATGTATGCTTAGCATTTACCTGCTTTTCACCTAGCTTAATAACACCACTCTCAATCATTTCCCTATACAAGTCATTACCCTCTCTAGTACGTTCTCCAACACCGGCAAACACTGAGAAACCACCTATGTACCAAAGCAAGAAAAATATAAGATTAATAAACAAAGTATGAAGCAGCCACAAATATAATGTAAAACCAACCGTGAGCTTTAGCAACATTGTTGATAAGTTCCATAATAAGCACTGTCTTCCCTACACCAGCACCACCAAAAAGTCCAATCTTCCCTCCTCTTTGATATGGTGCAAGGAGATCAACAACCTGTAAAATAAAGCAAGAGAATAAAGTTTTGAACCTAAAAGTCTCATCTGGATTCAAACAACACGATATGCGAATACAAGTTCATCCTGGAACAGCATTGCATCTTTCCACACAAAGGGAAAACAAACAGCACAGCATCAAAGGCATACATAATCGCAAGCAATAAATAGTACCTTAATACCAGTGACAAGGATCTGTTGTTCAGTAGCTTGTTCGACAAAGGCTGGTGCTTCTCTGTGAATGGGCAAGAAGTGGTCGGTTTCTGTCAAGCATTAACTCAGTTAGACTTTGTCGCCTCTACACTATAAAGTAAACATTTCAAAAAATTACAAAGTTGGAAAGTCTCTTACTGAGTTCGCCTTTCTCGTCAATAGGCTCTCCAATGACATTTATGATACGACCAAGAGTAGCTCTACCGACAGGCACCTAACAAGAACAAACAAACATGATTAAGAGGTTCACAACATTCAAACAAGTGTTATCACTAGACAACTTCGAAAGGTTAAAAGCCCATAAAAGAACAAAGACTAAATGAAAAGAAGAACCAAAAGACAGAGAGGAAATTTTTAAGCTCAATAAACAAGGGAGATACGTTGTGTTCCTGATCAAAATACCCAAATAACGGGTAAGATACGTCAAAACAAGAGCCTTCATTTATTTGTTACCATTCTCAATTCAGAGGGCAACATCAGCTGTATGTAGTTGACCAACAGATGAACAAGTAATGGGTTTTAATTAGCTGCACAATCGTTTCGAAAGAAATTCCACTGAAATTGGACTAAGAAAAGAGAAACATTTTGATAATAAATTTTTCACTTATTCCAGACCAGATTCCGATAAAACATAATTCAGATCCATAAAATGAATAAGATGTTCACCTGAATTTCTATTCATATCCAAGCTTCTAGTTTCAAACACCAAACAATACCAAAACACAAGAAATCCAAAAAGATTTTCATCTCCGATAAAAAGGAAAACAATAAGAGAGAAGAGACTTTACAGTGATAGGAGATCCGGTGTTGAGAACCGGCTGCCCTCTGACGAGTCCCTCCGTTCCATCCATAGCAATGGTCCTAACCATGTTTTCACCCAAGTGCTGAGCCACTTCCAACACAAGCCGGATCGAGTGGTCCATCACTTCAAGCGCCGTCAAAATCGGAGGCAAACCTTCATCGAATCTAACATCGACGACGGCACCGATCACTTGACAGACCTGACCGATGGCTCCAGCACCAGTGAACTCATCAGTGATCTTACCTTTTCCGCCCTTCTTAGCGGGAGGAGGCTGCGATGGAGCAGAAGCGGCAGCAGCCGCAGATGTAGAGTACTCAGCATCGCGTGAGAGAAAGTAGGGGCAAGGAAAAGGGCGGCGCGTGGGGGAAGGTGACGGGAGGCGAGGGGTAGGGCTGGGAGATTTGGAGAGAGATCGGCGAGAAGTGGAGCGGAGGAGAGAGGAGAGGAGTCGACGCGAAGCCATTGGAAAGGGCTCCCGGATAGAGGCTAGGGTTTGAAGAAGAACAGCTCTTTGGAGAGTGAGATAAGCTAGTCGGCTTGATCTGTTCTAATAAACGGGGCCGAGAGACTCGAGGGCTTTTTACTGTGTCCAGTATTCTTTTCACTTTTCCGGATTTAGTTTTAACTTCCGTTTTTTTTTTCTTTTTCTTTTTTACACTATTTAGGTAAAAAATTAGGCTTAATTTATAACATCTTCGCGAGCCATTTGTCAAAGATGGTCAATATTGATGTAGTTGAATCACATGGTGATGTGTGGCATAAAAATTATATAAGCACTATCTCATCATTATTTATATCAAAATAATTTCAAAAAATAAAAAAATTATGAAATTAAAATTAAAATATATAAATATTTTAAAAATTATGAAAACCTTTTATTATATACAAATTATGATAGTAAAGGAATTTTCACAATTTTTTTGGTTAAATTATAAACAATAAAGGAAATGATTAATTATAATATTTTTTATTCAAATATATCATTTTTATAAAAATAATATATGCAAAATATTAATAGTATAAAATTGATATTTCACCGGTCCGAGATGAACGTAAGTAGCCGTCTGTATCGCTTGCTCATTTAAGTTGTTACCGGATAGAGAATTGCATCGCAAACCAAAAGGTCGACCTTGCTCTAGTAGAATACGTAATAATATGGATATTTGGGAAAGAACGAACCAACAGAAGTTGTGCGGATGGTGTAGAGACCTAGGTCATACAATTGAAACATGTCCAAATCGAAATAGTTGATAATTGCTTAAATGATAATTGCTTAAATGAAACTATGTTGCATTATTTCTATTGCTTTATTCAAAAGAACTTATATTTTATTAAATAGGACAAAATATAAAAATAATTTACTATTAAAATATTCAAAACAACTTTTATTTTATTAAATGAAATAATATAAAAATATTTTGTACAAATATATTAAAAAATTCAATGTATGTGCCAGTTGGAATCAGTGCCACATGGGGTGGTTGACGGTTACGCGCTGGATTCCTCCTTGGTTCAGCTTCCGGTGGGGGTTGTGGTTGCTCCGACGGGGGTTGTGGTTGTTCTGGTTGTGGGTGTTGAGAAGATGACCCACATTGATAGAATAAAGAATGCGAAGGTATTTGTATCACCCACAGCAGAGGTGTTCCATAAGACGATGGGGATTGGTAATGAGATGAGCTCCCCGACGGATCCTCGTGCGATCCCTCCTATGACGATGGCCTATATATCGTTGGTTGAGTCGAAGTCATCAGGAAAGGAGATGCACCAGGCCATGCATTTCAACCTGGCATAGGATTGGGAAAAGGAACATATAAGGGTTAGGATACATATAAGGGCTAGGATATGCACCTGGCATAATCTGAAGGGGTTGTGGTGTGGGTGTCGTCGCTTGAGGCGTTAGGCCAAGTGATTATGTGGGCGTTGTTGATGGGCCCGTGCCGTCATCCCTTCTCCTTGGATTTAAAGGGCCCCGTCGTTCCCTTTCGACACTAATTTGTCGACGCATCTACTCTTCCGACAGTAAATATGACTTGCCATTGATCTTAAACCATGGCATGTAATTCGGCACGCACACTAACTCTAGAACGATAATCGGTTCGCGAGTAGGTATATGATCATACCAATTTTCCCAAATTTTGATATATTCCAGAAGAATACTGGCCAATTCGTATTCGATTGCCCTAAGTCAATTTTATGCTCATCATTGAGCACCTCAGGTGCCACGGGAATTGGTTGTCGAAATCTAAATTATAGCAACATTCTATCCGTCTGGTGCATCTCAACAGTAGCATAGTTGACCAATGGGACCTTAACATGCCAAATGTTCAGATTTTGAAAGAATTCATCTGGAATTACTGCCTGAATTGTCGGATCCTCGTATGGTGTCCATTGAAACTATATGAATGTGATAAAATAATTAGTTATATACATAATACTAAATGCTAAATATGAAACGACTATGTTATATATATTATTTAATACTTACATGCACTTTCGACCGTTGGTGTAATAGAAGTCATATATCTTCAAGAGCGGTAGGTATTCCAACATAACTCGCCGAATAGTTCCACCTAATTAAATAAATTTTTAGCATAAAATTATATTTTAAATCTATGTAACAATTGTAAAATCTAATATAAATTTTACCTCGTTATGAGTGGGAATGTATATGGGTGGTTCACTCGATGACGTAAAAATGAAAAGCGAAACTGAGCCCATGATTGTAGTAGTGATAGGCAACTTCTGATTTTGGCTTTATTTGGTGGCTTCGCCCTGCAAATCTCCCGATACAATGTTGCCAACAAGCAGACCCCCAACTAAGTTCGCCAACTGCTCTAAAATCAACGAATTTCAATAGCCACCTCAGATGTACGAGGTTTCGTGACAAGTCTGACATCAGATAACCTCTAATCATCTCAAGGATGTATGCCCAAGCATATCGTATTCTTTCTACTTTAGTCGAATCATTCCCCGGCTCCAGGAATATATCTCATAACCAGCTCATCTCGATCCGACCTCCGTAAATATTATTCAGAATCGCACCTAAAAGATCATAGCATATGGCTCCCCAATCAGCAGATTGAACAGACCTAGTGAGTATAGACCCTTCCATCGATAATCCCAATTGTAACTGCACGTCCTCCAAAGTATGGTACACTCTCCGCATGGAAAATAGGATGTGCACGTCTCGGGTCTCCACCTCTCTATTAACGCGTTGATGAGTTTCGGGTCCAACTTGCACCCCCACCTATATTGGCCACGTGCCAAAAACTCGCTTCCCTCTAGTAATTTTCTATCAACGGTGATGGAGGACCAAACATATTATGAATATAATATGGTAACACCTGATCTATAGATTGTTATAAAAAAATATAAAATAAAAATTAATTAAAATTACATAAATGAAAAAAATATTAAATAATATTCAAAAATTAAAATTAACCCTTACCATTTTCATTTGTTCGATAGAGATATGTTTATGATCGAGATGAATTAATTCCCCGTCCATTGCTAACATGATCAAATATTTTTGAAATTATAAAAAAATAATAATAATTTAAAAAAATAAAGGAAATAATTTAATTAAAGAGAATTTTGAGAAATTTAGGGAGAAATTTGAGAGATTTTTTGAGAAATTTGGAAGAAATGTTGTTTGAAGAAAATAGGAGGGGGTTTTATAGTTTTTTTTACCATTGAACCCCCTAATGGTCCAATTTTTAAATGACCGTTGGGAAAAAAATACGGGCTAAATCGCGTCCCTGAGGGAGCGATTTTGCCACTTCAACAAAGTGCATCCACATCAGCGCGTTTTGTGCTGACATGGCAAAATCGCTCCATCAGGGATGCGATTTGCTAAAATTTTCCCCTAAAACACTCCTACGTGGATGCGTTTTCCATATTTCGGCCTTTTCCAATAAATAATGAAAAAATTAGCCCATTTCCGTAAATAAAGTTGAAAATGGGCCTTTATTGGTAAAATGGTCTTTAAAAAAGGTATTACTTTTCTTACTTTAGCTTTTCACACAAATTGAGGTAACTAAAAACTAAACAATTCAAGATAAAATGAAGGATATTTAACTTCATGGACGTTTGCTTAAATTTAAAAAAAAAATTATCCAAATAAGGGAAGAGTTGTTGTTTTCCCTTACTTTCCTATTCTTTCATTATTTTTAGTCGAATCTAAACATGGGATTAGTGGTTGATGGTATTTAATACCGTATCAATAGTTGTATCATTTTTGTGTTTAGTTAAATTATGATTTTAATCTCCCTATTATGTTGAATCTAAACTTGCTTTTTAATTTTTGTTTAGTCGAATCTAAACACGCTTTTTGATTTTGATATAGATTTATCTATTTTTTCGTGGAATTGTAAAGGTTGTGCTAATGGAAAATTTTCGCGTATCTTTCGTAAGTATAATTTGGAGTATAAGCCAAATATTATCAATCTATTAGAAACTAGGGTTAGTGGTGCAAAAGCAGATAACATCATTGCCAAGCTAGGATTTCAGTTTTGTCATCAAGTGGAGGCTGTTGGTTTCTCATAAGGGATTTGGGTTGGTTGGAAAAACTTGGTTCAAGAGGTAATGCATAGTCATCCACAATTTATCTTGATCAGCGTGCTTGGGTGTTCTCAACAGGTTCCTATCCTTATTGCTTTTGTTTACGGCAGACTTGATAGACAAAAACGTAAAATTCTATGGTAGGGCCTAAATATTACTATTTCTTTTGGAAATGTCCCCTGGCTTGCTATTGGTGACTTTAATGCCATCTTGTATGATAGTGAGAAAAAAAGGTGGACGAGTTCGAGGTATAAGGTGTCCTCTTTTCGGGAGCTTTATGAATTTTATAACTTTACACAATTTGAGGTTTCAAGGTACATTTTATACTTGGTGTAAAGAGGGGATTTTTGATAGGTTAGACAGAGCTATTGGTAATGATGTCTGGCTTAATGAGTTTTCAGACACTTTAGTCACTCATCTCCCAATACTTAAATCTGATCACAGATCGTTTTTGCTTTTTGTGAGACTAGGACTTAGGATTCCCAAGGAGAGGCCTTTTAGATTTCTTGTTGGTTGGCTGGAGCATCAAAGATTTCATGACTATGTTAAGGAACAATGGGATTTTAATGGTAATCTGGTTAATTCCCTTTCTAATCTTTGCGTTGATCTTAAGAAGTGGAATCGTACCGTTTATGGGCATTTAGGTATTCGAAAAAGACATTTGATGAACAAGCTTTCAAATATCCAAAGGATAATGAAGAGATCTGATTCTAATGCGCTCATTCAAATAGATATGGAAACTCGTGAAGAATTGGATAATGTTCTTCATCATGAGAAGCTTCTCTGGAAGCAGGAATCCATATATGAGGGGTTAAATGTAGGGGATCGCAATACTAAATTTTTTTATTGCCATACTCTGTAAAGAAGGAAGCAAAATCGTATCACAACTTTAAAAAGGGATAATGGTTAATGGATTTATGATGATGAAGCCCTTCAACTCAAAGCTATCAATTTCTTCCAAAAGTTATATGGCGAGCAACATGGCCATAAGTACTTTAACTCCTATCTCTTTCTCTAACATTGATAATTGTGATATTCAATTTCTAGGAAAAGAGGTGTCTAGTGATGAGATCAAAGCTGCCATTTTTTATATGTCCCCATTGAAGGCACTATGAAGTGATGGTTTTTAGGCACTTTTCTTCTAGAAACAGTGGGATTTAATTGATTCTGGGATTTGTGAGTGGATTAAAGTGGTTTTTGCTGGTAAGATTATTGAGCCTGAGTTGAACAACACTCTGCTAGTCCTTATTCTTAAAGTTCCTAATCCAGAGAACTTTTTTTTTTCAATTTCATTTGATTAGTTTGTGCTCAGTGATGTATAAATTGGTGATGAAAGTTATTGCTAATCATTTTAAATTGGTTTTTCCTAAGATCATTAGACAGGAACCAACATGTTTCATTGCAGGTCGTAATATTACAGATAATATCCTGATTGCCCAGGAGGTCATCCACTCAATGAAAAGCAAGCATAAGAATAAGAATTGGATGGTGGTTAAAATTGACCTAGAAAAAACCTATGATAAAGTACGATGGGAGTTCATTGGGGCTTCTCTTCAGATAACATGTATCCCCGATATGCTTATTAATGTTATAATGTCTGCTATTACGAGTTTCACTATGCAGGTATTATGGAATAGAGCTTCAACATAGAAGTTTAGGCTCGCGAGAGGAATTCGTCAAGGATGTTCGCTTCGTCATACCTCTTTGTTCTATGTATGAAATGGCTTGGCCATAGCTTCTATCATGCCATTGAGAATGGATGCTAGCGGCCTATTAGATTGTCGAGACCTAGTCCGAATCTCTCAGATCCCTTCTTTACAAATGATCTTATCATCTTTGGTTATGCTAATTTTCAACAAATTTCGTCTCTTAAAGATATTTTAGAGAAGTTTTGTGGGTATTCTAAGCACCTCATCAATACTAGAAAGACTGATATTTATTTTTCCAAAGGTATGGATGATACTATTAGCTTATAGCTGAGTGAAATTCTTGGTTTTCACTGGGTTCATAGTCTTAGCATGTATTTGGAGGTCCCCATTCGTCATGAAAGAATTTCGAATAGCACCCTGCGCTTTGTTGTTGACAAGATTTGCAGTAAACTTAATAGATGGGATGCCAAGAAACTTTCTATAGTTGGTAGAGCTACCTTGGCGCAGTCAGTTCTTCTATTTGTTCCTAACTATTTGATGTAGTCTATGTTGATTCTTATAGGAATTTGTGACGAGATTGAGCGCATTGTTAGGAAATTTATATGGGGTTCATCTGATGGCTATCAGAAGGCGTCCTTAGTTAACTGAGAGTTTGTGTGCCAACCTCAAATTTGTGGAGGTACTGGCATTACACACCTATGAGAACAAAATACCTTATCATGATGAAGTTGGGATCCAACTTAATTTCTAAACAGGATACCTTATGCGTTCAAGTCTTTCGGTCCAAATACGGTATGAAGGATACCTTACCTAATAATATATCATGAGGGAAACGCGCTTCACTTTGGAGAGCTATTCCAAAGGCGTAGCCCTTAATTCGAGAATATTTGTATTGGTCTGTAGGTAATGGGACAAGTGTTAGATGTTGGAGAGATCCATGGATCCTGGAGGTGGGGCCTTTGATTGATCATATCCCAGCCCATGTTAATTTGAACTTAGATTGTATGCTTAGTGACATGGTTATGAGAAGGGTTCCTGGAATTTGAAACTCTTTTGTCTTTGGTTTTCGGAGATAGTTATGAAACGTATTATGGGTATCCCACCACCCGGCCCATCTGCAAGTTTTGACAGGATTATTTGGACTCAGACTTCAAAAGGTTTTTTTTCTCCTTAAAATTGCTTATTAGCATATTTAGGAAAGGTCGTGGATATCGAAGGATCCGCAGTGGAATATATCTTGGAAATTTTAGGGACCCTAAAGGGTCAGATTCTTTATATGGCTTGTTCTAAAACAAAAGCTAATGACTAACGTGGAACGCGTTAAGCAGGGAATAAGGAATGATAGCTGTTATGGAATAAGCGGTTATCATTCTGAAGATGCTTTGCATATTCTTCGTGATTGTTCGACTGCCAAATAAATATGGAGGAAAATTATTCCAGATGAATCTTGTGGGAGTTCTTTTTACAAAAGACCTTTTTCAGTGGATTAAGTATAATTTGCAGAGTCCTACGGGTCCAGTTGTTGGTGAGGAAAATTTGTCATGTTTATTTGGTTTACTAATCTAGCGTTTTTGGAAAAATCGAAACTTTTTTTTCAGGGCGTCTCTTGGAGCACAAGTGAGATTATTAAGATTTCATATATTTGGGCAAAACAATTTGTTTCTTTTCACAGGGAAGACGTTTCTAGGCAGAAGAAACAAAGGTTAGCAATTGAGACGCCGAAAAGTTGGATCAGTCTTTACACTGATGAGGTGGTCCAAATTACCTCGGATAATGCTGCAGCGAGGGGAGTCATAAGAAATGGAAAAGGTGAGTGGATTTTGGGATACAACAGAATTATGGGAAAATGTTCAGTCTTCAATGTTGAATTGTTGGAGTTCTTGATGGATTAGTTCTCATTTACAAAGGGAGCTATGATGGCGTATTGATACAAACTGATTCAGGATTCCACTTTCTCAAACTCGAATTCTACCCTCATTAGACGTATTCATCACTTGCTGCTGAATGAGGTTCGTGAGCCATTCAATAGTTTCCTAGAGACTGTAATAAAGTTGCTGTCTGTAGGGGTGAGCATTCGATCGAATCGAATTGAATCGAAAATTTTCGAGTTAATCGAGTTTTCGAATCTCATTTTATCATCCTAACTTTATTTGAAGTTTTCTCGAATCGAGTCGAGTGAGATGAAATTCAAATCGAATCGAATCGAATATATTTGTTCGAGTTAAATTTTAAAAAATAATTTTGGGTCCTTGTAACCATTGTCACCCATCGTAATAAAATTTGTCTACCTTAATCAAATTTTTATTAACTTTTATCACCTCATTATTTATTTATTAATTTTTTATATACTGGTTAGCTTCTTTGTTTGCTAAGTTGTTTCAATTATCTTCAGATTCTTGTCACTATGTATTTTGGAATTAAAAAATATATTAAATGTAAAAATATGATTTTTTTAATAAAAGTTATTTTAAAAATAAAATGTGAAATTGATTCTAGTATAAAATTTTAACACGAATATTTTATGGCATAATTAATAATTCAATTTTAATATAAATGTTCAATATGACTAAACAATTCAATAATATAAATAATATAAAATGTGAAATTTAATTTAATAATATAAATAGTAGATATAAATAAAATTATTACTATTTATGTTTAGTGATTTTTTTTGGATAATTTTGATTTTTTATTTGAGAGTAAAGGGAGAGAAGTAAAAGTTTAGGAGGAAAATAAAAAGTTTTGGGAAATAAAAGTTTGAGGGAAAGTAAATAGGGGGAGTAAAATTTTGGAGGGAAAATATTTAAAAAAAAAATTGGAGGGGGGAGGGTTTGGGGTAGATGGGAGGTGTGATGGGAAGAGAATAAAAGTTTTAGGGAAAAAGTGGGAGGGAGTAAAATTTTTAGGGGAAAATAAAAGGTTTTGAGGGTTTTTGAGAGTAAAATTTTGGTGGGAAATGGATTTTGGGTAGATTGGGGGTTTGGGAAGGGAGGAGAGTAAAAGTTTTGGGGGAAAGTGGGAAGGAGTAAAAGTTTTGAGGGAGAAGTAAAAATGTTTGGGAGTTTAAGGTAAAAATGTAAAATATTATAGTTTGATATTCGAATTATTCGAGTTATTCGAATTCAAAAAATCAACTCGATTCGAACTTGAAATTCGAAAAAAAATTCGAGTTGATTCGAATAACTCGATTAACTCGAATAACTTGATTCGTTTAACTCGAAATTTGAATTTTTTTCGATTTTTTCGAGTCGAATCGAGTTTTGCTCACCCCTAAATATCTGCTTGGCGAAATGGCCTTTGCTTCGAACCAAGGTCTGAAGATTTTCAACGAGATACTGAGGCAGGTGCTAGCACTTTTCTCTATGTTTCAAACAAAGGACAACATTTCCCATAGAATTTTCATGTAGCTAAGTCTTTTGTATGTTACTACTCTACCAAAAAAATTTTAATACGATTATTGTTCCCACTAAAAAAAAATTTAATCAAAGGGGTAACATGATGTAGTTGTCTAACTCTGATTGTAGAGTCTAATGTCAATAATGACTTACGTAATGCATATCATTTACCACTACATCAGTGACTCATTGACTATTCTCGTTAGAGTGTTAATATGAACTTTTTAAAACATATATATTTTTTTATATAATTCTTGATCAACCGATTAACCCCCAACCTTAAGTCAAGGATAATATGCATATTCTTCTAAAAATGAGAAAATATGCACTTAAACACGCTTGAGTCCGTATCTTATTGGTTGTTGCAACATTAATGTGCCAACTGAGTTAAGATTCAAACGACTTTAAAAAAAAATACCTTTAAACATTTTATTAATATGTAAATTTTTTATTGGATTAAATTATTTGATTGAATTTTTTTTTCAAAAATATCTTTAAACGTTTGATTGACATAAATTTTTATAGAAGAATTCCACACCAAAACCTTAATAAAAACCATTAACAATTTGGAGTGATGATATTACTAAAGTAGAAGATCAAATTATATCAAATTAAATCATAAGAAATCAATCTCAATTTTAGCATAATAAAGGTATCAAAATCACAGTCTAATTTCTTGTACACTTTACCATATCATTTGAATTTATCAAAATTCTTGACAAAATAATTTTTTTTGACCCTTAAATCATACAAAAAAAACAATTGAACCCTTGTGTACCTCCTGCGTAGTCCTTCGACTTTTATTTTTATTTTTGTCAAACTGGTTAAAACTACATGAAAAGTTAAAAGTACCATTAACTTGTTGGTGTGGATGTCACACTAACATAACATCTCGATACGTGGCATGCTTATAATGCTTTTTAGTAAATAATAACAATATACCTCTAACATACTTTCAATAATCAAAATCAGTGGCATGTGTACATGTTTTCAATACGGTCAAAATTAAATATGGCATGTAACATAATTTCATACATATCACAATTTCAGTCATGGCAATATACACACACATAAAGAAGGATACATAATCTAGCATGCTATATTTGCATTTAGTTCACACATTCGTCACCCAAAAAGAATGTTTAAGATTTGAAATATTTGTGTACCTGATTCAGTACCCCACTTATTAACATTTAGGTCATTCGGTCAAACCACAGTCACCAAGCAAACAATAATATTTAAATATATTAATTTAAATTTAATTTATTTAGTTTCAGGGAAGACCTGCACCTGATTAACGTGAATATGAAGCCCTAACTTAACGCCACAACTCCTAGGACTTAGATCTGACTAAATTTCATTTAGATCTGTACATTGCCAAGAATAACACAAGTTATAACTAGCCCAAAATAACCCTATAGGGTTCGACCATAATAGGTAAAATATAGTGACCACTTAGATTCGTATTTGGGATTCCTGCTTACTTTGTTTCGGCTAACAATGGAGATACAGACAACTTCTTTTGTCACAAATCAGTATAAGAAGATCGACTAAATCATTAAACACAACCGGTCAAAACAAAAAAAAATAAAAGAAGGGACACTACTTTAGATCTTGCTAGAATCAACACTTACACTTTACTTGTTTCAATTCTATAATGAATGGTAGACAAGTAATGACCTGAATAACCACCACGAGGGCCAAGGAGTTTTGGGCTAGGGTAAGAAAACACAAAAACCAGCAGTGAAATTAGAAGAAAAAAGTCGATAGAAAGGAGGCTTAGAGGGGAAACAAATGCAAGGGAAAAAAGATGGCCACATCCAACTCAAAGTACGACAAAAGGTGGAGAAAAGGAAATCAATAATGGGTGGTAGTTTGTTGATATTGGTAATAACAAAATCAGATCAGGAGAAGAGAAACCAATGATGAAAAATGGCAGCCATGATAACTAAAAGAAGAGAGAGGAAGAATAACACAAAAATAAGAAGAAAGCTAGACTTGGGTGGCAACAATGGAGGAGGCAAAAAGAAAGAAAAGAAAATAGAAAGCAAGAGAAGGAAGAGAAGAGAGAGATGACACAAGGGGAAAAAACGAAGAGAAAAGATGACCTCAAAAAAATTTTAAGCAAAGGGAATTAAACTCGAGTCTCAAATATACCACTCTAATTATTAACCATTAGGCCAATTACTCATTCTTATTAAAAATATTATAACATTTATTTTTTAAAAATGTAAAGATAATCTCAAAAATCAGGGCGTGACCTCTCTCTCGGCTCACAAATCCGATTCTATTAACCTCGATTTTTGAGATGTGACATAACAAATCATTAAGCTTTTGTATATTGAAGAGGAGAATTTATTATTTATAAATTAGGATCTACTTTTTTTTTCATTTTGAAGAGTTGGGTTCTTACTTCTTATTTTATATTGTAAAGTTAGATTTTTTTTTCCTTCGTTGGAGTCTTAAATCCCAAATAAAAATCATGCAACCTTATGTTTTAAATCATTATAAGTGGGAACTAAGAAATCATAGCATATGAGAGAATAATTCTAAACGAACTTATTCAATTCAATAAGATCATCATTAAATTCCTAAATTGATTTTGATATAATACAATCCTGATAACAGATCAAAAGTTTGACATAATCGATGATATGATCCTACTAGAGGATTAAAAGTTCGATACAATTAGGCTTCAAGTTGTAGCAAAGCTTAGTGATAATGATAAATACTTGCACGTACCAATGGGTTCAAATATGGAAGAATGAGATAGGAAGATACAAGAATCATGCTCTAGCTTGATGTTACGGATTCTTGGAGATGAACCCACTTAGATGAATCAAGTTATAAAACCAATGTGGTCAAAAAGGAAGATAATGCCATAAAGATTTTATCTACGAACTTGGTTGCTTGCTAAACCAAACTAGTTTTTTAGTTCCACTGACATTTTTACATATTTTGTCCTTTTGCATCACTAGAATCCTTGTTGATTTTTGTACATGTTCTACTTAACTATTTTCTCTGCTCTACTGATGTCAAAAATTTAAATTACATTGTTCTTTTTAATTAAAACTTTTAATTGGGCTTATGTTTACTAAGCTAGGCTTGTAGGTTTTTCAATCAAAACTTTAGTTTCTTTCAAATAGGCATTGCCCACCTTTTTTTAAGAACAACTTTGAATTATGAACATAGAATTTAGAGAATTTAATATTTTTCATCTTAGACAAATTATAATAATCCAAGAATAGTTTCTTCTAATTCTTTATGATCAATAGATCAATATTTCGTCTAATTGATATTATTGGTTCTTGCTTCTCTAAAACAAACGGGTCAATAATCCAATTTGTGACTCTCTAAAATTTCTAGTATGACACATGGTACTATTCCAAGATCATACACAATGAAATTTTGAGAGAATTCAAATAATGAGCTAGATAGAGAGTTCTCACCAAATTAAATTGATATTGGAGATGAAAATTAGTGAAAAGAAATGTGAATAAATTATCAAATTATATAGTTTTGAAAGTTGGAAGACTAAAATACAATTTGACCAAAAAGAGAAAATGTGAGTTATTATCAATTATTTGGTATGAGAATAATTTGGAATGGGTATTGGTGTGATGAAAATCACTTTTGGACCACATTGGAGAAGATTTGAAAGTACGGAGACTAAATTATAAATTTCTCATTTTTAATGAGAAAAGGGTGTGAGTGTAGTTTTCACCACACATGGAATTTGAATTATGATAATTTTATTTGTTAAGTGCGTATTAGATGTCAAGAAATTGTGCTAAAAGCCAAAAAGGGGTAATCGTAATTTTACCACCTAGGGGCATTTTGGTCATTTCTCAAGAGTTTTGTATTGGAAATATTATTTTGATAAGATATTTGATATATGGAATGAATTTGGACCATTGGATGAGAATAAAATGAAGAGATTAAATGTGGACCACAAGTTTAAGTTGGACTTTGACTTAGGATTCTTTTTAAATGGATAAAAAGAAAGGAAAAAAGGAGAAACGTTATCTTCTACCTTGCTTAGCTGAACCCCATGGAAGAAGAGAGAAAATTTTCTCTTTTCTTTTCTTTGCCACATCCCAACCTTGAGTTCTTGCTAAAATCACTTGGAAAATTATCTCCTAAACTCATTTCCACCATCAATCTCTCCATTTTAAACCTAGGTTTTGGATGTGTTTAGTAAGAGAGTTGAAGCTAGAGAGAGAAAGCTTCACTAAGGTAAGTAATGGTGTTTTCCATCACTCCTAGTTTGATATTTGAGTTTGTTTACTATGAGAAAGCTTGAAAAGCTTATATGCTAAATTTTGGTTATATTTTTGTGTTTGAAAAAAAATGAGAAATGGGATTTCAAGTTAGGATGAGGACGGGTTCAAGTGATTGGAGGATTGGTTTTGATTATAAGTGCATTTAAGAGGTAAATACCCTTGGAGACTCTAACTTCTCCTATACTAATATGTTTAGGAAAATGATAAAATTGTGTGTTAAATATGAAACTGATTATGAAATAAATATGTGTAAGTTCCATAGCTTAAAGTATTAGAAATAAATGGCTTGAAAAATTGTGGCTTAGTAAGCGTTAGCCATATATGCCATATTAACTAATAAAGTGATATGAAAACATTATTGCCATGGAATGGTCAATAAATGTGACTTGGTATATGTGAACAAGCTTGAAGTGTGGTATTAATGAAATCAATGTCTTAATATATCACCATGATCACTCTAATGATTATTTTTTTAATATAACCATCTTGTAGACTAGATAGAATTGATATGTGATAATGTGTGTATGGCATACAATAAAGGTATGACCATGTATATGAGGTCACAATGACCCTTTTCAAAACTTGACTACATATAAGATAATAAATATGTAACATACCAAAACCTAGCTCAAAAGTTTTGATCGAATCTCGAAGGTTACATTGATCATCAAAGTGATTTGGAAATTTTTTTTACAAAACACGTTGCTGAAGTCTCATTTCAACATGGTTTAGCTTGATTCAAGCTAAACCGTTCAATTATTTTCGAATTAAACAAAAAAATTCAAATTACGAGAAATACATTCAGAGTTATAATTCTATAGTTTCCAAAGTTTAGTCAAAATAGTACTTTACAAAAATAGTCCAAGGTTTAAATTTACAAAGTTCGAATTTAAACTTAAACCACAGTTCATACAGTTCAAAACAATTTATCAAAATAGAAACTGAAAGAAGACTAATTAACTTGCTTTAAACGAGACTGTCCAGGACCTCTGGTATGTCGAGTCCAGCTTCAGATTACGAGAGTACCTGAAAGGAAAAACTAAGGGGGTGAGCTACACGAGCTCAATGTGAGTCCAAAACTAAACGTAAGAAGCAAAAGATGAAGAAACAAACCAGAATGCTCTCAAAACATTACCCGACCAACCGATCAGAAATACAAAATACAGATACAAAATCTACAAGCCGCATTTATAAAATCCCAACCACACAATACTTAACCACACAAGACTAAGTAATTTAGTGGATACAAAACAGTACATGCTCCCCAACGTTCAGAAAAAAGTAATTCTTCCTTTAACTCCAAAGACAAAACTTACCTAATTTCGCACCCAATCAAACATAACACACAAGGACAATCAGCCAACAATGTTGATACTAAAACCCATAATTCATTTGGAGAACAAAAATACAGCGGTAATTAATTCGCCAACAATGAAAGTGAGAAAAGGAGAAGAACCAAAAAGAATGGCAAGAACATGGAAAAAGAGAGGAAACAAAAAGTTATGAAGAAAGAGAACGCGCAAAAGAATTTTAGAAACAACTTCTTCTTTTTCCAAAAATAAAAATACAATAAAATAAATAACATAAATAAATATATATAAAATTAAAAACAAAACTCAAATAACATTAATTCCTCAAACACAGATGATGATTTGAACCCAGAACCCAAAGGTAAACTAACACACATCTAACCACTGAACCAGCAGGCTCATTTTGACAATAAAACACGAAAATCAACTCAATTGCTCAACCTACTCACTGACCTTAAACACAAATCTCAAAACTTCTAACTCTAAATTTTGGGGTGTTACAACCCACCCTTCCTTATAGAAATTTCATCCCCGAAATTTCCACTAATAGAATAGACGTCTAATCACAAAACTCACCACTACGCTCCCACTGTTCACTCTAACCTTAGCGTACTACCATACCATACTTAACCTTAGAATCTCATACACCTACTTAGAACAGTTAACCACTGAAGCAGATCAAATCATTTGTCTAACACACATAAATACTATGTCATATTCAGAAATTCAATTTATTCACAAACAATAGCACACCAAGTCAAAATATTTTACAATCACACCTAACTCAATGTCGATGAGGGCACTCCCTAATCTGATGCTTTATGGACCCACATTTGAGACATGCTCCTAACTTTTTCCAACATTTGCCCAGATGGCGCTTCTTACAATGCTCACAAACTGACACGTTCCCACTACAACTAGAACCTTCGACAATACCTTTACTAAAACTCAAATGCAATCTCAGACGCTTCATAGATCGAGGCTCCAACCTCAAAGGACTACTATCTCTTTTCTTCATAGATCGAGGCTCCAACCTTGAACCATTTTTCTATATCTTTCTATGCTACCCTCAAATACTTTCTCTAGAACCTCTCTCACTACTTGAGTCAACGCATTGGTACCAACCTCCAGGTTATAACTACCCGAAGCTGGCAGAACCGCATTGACTTCCGACTTTTGAATAGGCAGACGTCCCGGAAAAGTAGATGACTCCTCGAAAGTCTCACTAGACTGACCCTCACGATCTCGCTTACCTTCAAAATCCATATCCATCTTGTGGCTAACTTAGAATATCTCTATTTTCAGAAAACAAACACAAAATAAATAAAAAATTCTACATTTTTAATCCTACAGTTTTGAATTTTCACCTGGACCAACATCGGAGTCTCAGGCATTTTATTTTCATAAAACATTTCCTAAACACAAATCATTTCAAACTACTGTGGTAAAGTTTCTCAAAATTTTTTCCAAAACAACCACGTGCGCACACAGATACGTAAAAACACAGGTTGAGTTTTTGCAAACTTGGCTTTGATACCACTAAATGTAACACACCAAAACCCGACCCAAAAGTTTTGACCGAATCTTAGAGGTTAAATTGATCACCGAAATGATCTGGAAATTTTTTTACAAAAACACATTACCAAAGTCTTATTTTAACATGGTTTAGCTGGATTCAAGCTAAACCATTCAATTATTGTCGGATTAAATAGAAAACTTCAGATTATGACAAATACGTTCAGAGTTATAATTCTATAGTTTCCCAAGTTTAGTCAAAATGGTACTTTACAAAAATAGTCCAAGGTTTAAATTTATAAAGTTCGAAATCAAACTTAAACCACAGTTCACACAATTCAAAATAGTTTATCAAAATAGGAACTGAAAGAAGACTAATTAACTTACTTTTAAATGCGACTGTCCAAGACCTCCAGTATGCCGAGTCCAACTTTAGATTACGAGAGTACTTGAAAGGGAAAACTAAGGGGATGAGCTACACGAGCTCAGTGTGAGTCTGAAACTAAACGTAAGAAGCAAAAGATGAAGAAACAAACCAGAATGCTCTCAAAACATTACCCGAAGAACTGATCAAAAATACAAAAAATGAATACAAAATCTACAAGCCGCATTTATAAAATCCCAATCACACAATACTTAACCACACAAGACTAAGTACTTATTCTCCTAATAAAGGAAATAAAAGTGTAATGTATAACTCCTAAATGAAGCCTATAAACATTTGGCTATAAAAGGAAAGAACTTATGTGTAAATATGTTAAACGAACTCTAATAAAAAGTGGACATATGCTTGATTAAAAAAAACCATTCTAGCACTACATAAGAGTCATTTATCTGTACTTCATAATGTGTTCGACTAATAAACTATTAATATATAAGTTGAGCCCTATAATTTGGTAACAAGAAATGAATTTATTAGTAACACTAAAATGTGATACTAGTGAACTCCATAATAATCACTTCTGAAAGGCTTAACACTAATAAGGAATAAAAAAAGTAGGTTTATCTATGTGTACTTACTGAGCTCAAGTACTAGTTGCTTAAATGAGTAGGTTAAGAACTTCCCAAGAAGTTTTGGATTCTAGCTTGGGAGCATTGCATCACCATTCAAGTCTTGAGGTTGTGATTCATTTGTCTTGGTTGCCATTGGTATTAAAATCTTGACATGTATATAAATACTTAGATTGAATTTGGAATTTGTAAAATTTATTTGTATTTTGAACCCATGTTAGTGTTATAAATTGAGCTTTGATTTTTTATTTAACTTGAATATGTTTATGTTGGAAAAATCCGGTTTAAAAAACGATTTCCAATCATGGCTGAAATTTAAAATTTTGAAAATTGAACTAGTTTGTAATATTTATAGTAATAAACTTTTTTCCTGAAAAGTACTTCTACTTTGTGCGAAGAGGATACGTATTGTTCCTGTTTTTAATAGAACGACTTTTTTTGTTATCCTTGTATCCTGAATTGTGTCAAGTGTGTGCTCAAACAACACAAACCAAACACAGAACAAGAAACGATTTAATACTGAAAGTAATTCTCTCACATAGAAATCGATAGAAATTGTAATTCCTAGAAAATAGAAATATATGAAACTTATGTATAAAAAAAACTTATGTTAATAGTTCAACCAATGCTATATATTTTTAGGAAGAGATAAGAGAATCTTAGTTAAATAAGAATAACACAAATAATATTTATTTAATAAAAAAATCTTTTAGTCTAACTAGAAAGGGGGCACACCCTCTCATTTCTCTTAAGGTTGTCACCCCCCACATTTTTATGTGAGGCAAATTGGGCCCTTCATGTATTGGGTTTAATTATAAGTGCTTACTAGACTTTTATGTAACACCTCTCACCCGGTTCGGTTGATGGACTCGAGTTATAGGATGCTACAACAAATTTTGAAACTTATACAGATGCATTTATCACAACTATACTGTTAAAGATGAAATCATGACTAATTAAACTTTTAAGTGATAATAGAAATAGATTTATTCGAGAAATAAGAACCATTCAGAAAAAAAAATTGAAACCCAGCGTAAGTATCGATACTAAACAAGTAGGTATGGTTATTTATGTGTTAGGTATTGATACTAAAGTACGTATAGATACCATTTTAGCTCTTTGCCAAATTTGGTTCAAAATGTTTTATCTATTCCTTGTAGAGGTATCAATATTTTTATCACGAGTATCGATACTAGTGTTTGGGTATTGATACCAAACTTGGTTACTGTCGATTTTTAAAAACTTTCCATTTGACAAGGTATCGATATTTTGATCCTGAGTATTGATATATTCTCATGCAAGAAAACTTATATATATTTCAAATAATGATAAATTTGACAACTTTGGAATATGAAACATATAAATGGTCTTAATCACCACAAACTAGATAAACGGATCTCCATCACACCAATGACTCAAAGAGTCTAACATGTCCCAAAAGTGTAGCATTAAGCTAAACACTTTCCAACACACTAGCATGTCCCAATGAATGGAGCTTAGTTTGATATTCTCTTATCTCTCTAACTTGTCTCATGGCCTCAACGCCTAAATCACAAAACACAAAGATGAGTACTTGTAATGCGTGGTTTGTGCAAGTGTACACAATCGTTATCAAGTAATAAGTAAGTAAAAGAGTTATCGTCTCTATAGGGATTATGTATTTTAATCAATTAATTAAAAAATTAATATTAACAATTTGGTAAGAAAAACACAATCTTTTTGAGGTGATTGATGATGAAATTAAATTAAATAAGCTAGATACAAAGTGATCCCTAATGCAAATTAACCTAAATGCAATGTATGCAATGGAATGAATGGGTTGAGTTTAACAGCAAATTCACAAGCTTCAACAATCAATAACATGAATAGGCTAGAATAATCACATCATTCAACTTAATTCATTTATATCATGCTTAATAATGTTTTGGAAAATATTCCATGGCAACTTGATCTTTCATGAGCTTGAAACCAATTTTATGTCCTTTCAGAATTTTTCACTTAGAAAAACATGCATACTACCATGATTATATTTAACAAAGGGTTTATTAGAATTCATGTGAAGTAACAGGGACGAGTTAGGTTTGAAATAGTTTAATCACATAAATCTAAAAGCTATGCAATGTAATAGAGCTCTTTCGAGTTATTACGAACCTTTAATTTAATCGGGTTAGGATCTAAATTAAACATGCACCTTTCAATTACTGCGTCCACTAATCGCCATCTGGTTAGGATTGATCAACTAATTATAATGCATTCAATCACATTTTCATGAATGAAATACATGCATGATTTTAATTGAAAGCATGAACAACTGAGGCATAGAACATCATAAACATGATTTAAATGAACTTTATTTAATTGATGCGATTATTCTAGCTAAACAAAATTAAGTTACCATTGTTGATGAAAAAATAACAAAACAAATTACGAACATGATTAATATCCAAAATAAAATAAAGATAGGGAAGAATAAACTCTAAATGGTTCGACAGTTCTCTGGGAATCAATTGTAGTGGCTTAATCCAATCCTCTTGTTTGCCTCTTAGCAAAGTGCTCCTCAAGGTGGCCGACCAAGAGAGTATTTTATCAAATATTTGATAGCTAATGGTGAGGGAAAATAGGGATGGCTATGCATGAAAGGGAGATAAAATATGATGAGAGGAAAGAATGAGAAATGAAGAATGAATGTTGAATGAGGGATGAATGATGTTTGAGAGATGGAAGATGATGGATATGAGGCATAGGAGTGGGTATTTATAGTGAAGGTTGGTAGGTGAGTTTACTAAAAATGGCGTGTAGAATCCCCCAATTTACTCACTTTCTTGGTCATCCACACATTGCGGAAGGAAGTGGTTTGTTGGTTACTGGATTCAAGAATGAAATCATGCTTGAATTAAGCAAGGGTGTGGACGGTATCAAAGGCAAATCTTGTGGGCTATTTTTTTATTTATTTGCTAGTGTAGGAACCTCCAATAAATCCACCAAAATTGATTTTTGGGATGCTCACAATGCTTTGCCGAATTGGACTTGTTCTCCCTTGTTTGGATGGTTTGGTGAACCAATTATTTACCATACTTGTCCATCAATTGATCCATCTTTAATTGGATCAAATCAACTTCTTCATGACTCATTTTGCATGTGTTTTTCGTCCACATAGAGTGATTTTGGGCATGTCCATGTAACTTTATTTTATAAACAAATCATGCATAATTTCCTTGGTCCAATTTCATTAAATAATATCAAGATTAATATGTAGCATAAAATAATTAAATTATGCACAAATTTAATGCAAAATAACATAAAATAACATTCTTCATTAAATCATTCCTATTATTGAAATATAAACAAAATTCTCTCAATTAGTGATCAATTACTTGGAATTAATATTATTTTTAAGTAAAAAGGTGCCAAAAACAACTATAAAAACTCTATATAAATTAAAGTTTACAGTACTCACAATCCTATGGCATGCCAACTATATTCAATGGTTTCAAGATATTACAAGGCCAAAATATCCATAATTGCACATATTTACTTAATGTTTTAATGCACATAATCTCATTCACAATGCATGCTTAACATATACAGATTTCATTGCACTTCAAGTGCCACAATAGTGCTCATTGAGAGATCATATATTAGACTTCATATGTGTGCATATAATATCAACAAATCACATATCATACTAATGTATTTTTACATAATAATTGTTGCATTAGCATCTTATATCACAACACATCTTAGGCATGAATTTTCGTCAAGGCAAAAAGTATAGGAAAGACTTATTCTCCAAACTTAAGATAGGGGTTTAGGTTAAACCTAAGCTCCCGATTAACACTATGAATCGCGCATACCAGCAGTTGTAACAGCTCGTTTTCAGTGAAATCAGAATAGTGGTTTTAGGACCACAAATCTGAAGTTAAAAAAATTAGTTTAATATTATTTTATGGTCTACAATATGTTGGAGATATCGTATAAAAATTTTGTTAAGAAATTTTACCGCTTACATGCCTAATTTGATAAAAAGGACTAAATTGCATTAAGTGCAAATGTTGAGTTCTAATAGCTAAAAGTATTAAATAACTATAGAATTTTAAATTTTAGGTCCTTATATAGTAAATAGGCCATTAAAGTGGTTAGTGGATAAGTATGAATAGTCATCATTAAAAATTTATTGAAATATTAAGGTTAATTTTAAAAATTTGTGATTGAAGTTATAATAAATTAATTAAATAAACTATTATCATCTATTCTCACCATCATCCACCAAAAAAAAAAAACTAGCCATGGAAGCTTAAAAATTTAGGCAAGCTTATTTTTCACAAGTAGGTATGAATCTTTGTCCAGTTTTTTATGATTTCTATATTTATAGGATCGTAGTAGCTTAATCTAGTTAGTTCAGGGATTAATTTGCAAAATTGTTAAAGTATTAGGGTTTTTCCATTGATGAATATGCTTGAATTTTAAAGTTTGATGATAGAAAATGAATGGTTGTTGTTAGGTAAACAACTTTTGTAAAGAGAATTTTGATGAAATTATCAATTAGGGATTTAATTGAAAAAGATGATAAATTTATAGTACAATTTATGAATTTTGTGAAATATATGGGATGCTATTAATATGTATAAAATCGGCTAGGCTTGAGTAAGGATTAGATTGTATGAATTTCATTTTTTGAGCCTAGGGACTAAATTACAAATGAATTAAAAGTATAGGGCAAAATGGTAATTTTGCCAAAATACCATGTTGGATTAAATTGAATGAGAATTATATTTAAATGAGTTAAATTCATTCGTATAGATCCTGTCAAACCTCGTACAGAGTTAGATCAAGGTAAAGAGAAAATATCAGATTAGTTGCTTTCGTATCTACGTACCCTTATCGAGGTAAGTTCGTGTAATTAAATTGTATATTTATATGTGTTAAATTTAATTATTGTTTGTGAATTGTATAATTGCCATGAATAAATACCGGTTGTATATTCGACAATTACCAACCCTGTTTGAACCTTAAGAATCCATAGATACAAATGACATTTCATTAGGGTCACCAATTTCAACTCTTATGAGCTTCCTGATACTCAGCTCGCATGAGCTTCCCATTGTTCAGCTCGCATGAGCTTTCCATTGTTCAGCTCACATGAGCTTCTTGTTATTCAGCTCGGAGGAGCTTACTGTGTATAGCTCGTATGAACATACATGTACATGAATTGACGAATTACAGTTCAGTACATTTCGTGTGTACTACCCGTGTATCCAACGATATTCTAAATAGTTCAACGGGCACAGTTCTATTATGAGATCATATGAGTTTGATATGAACTATTACTGGTGTTTACATGAAATACATGAAATATGATTATTTGATGAATTCAACCATTGTGTTGGATCTTATATGTGATTTTCATGGCTAATATGTGGGTGATCATGTGTTTAGGCTTTTGGCCAAATTGGTTGAGATATGCTATGTTTACTTAATTATTTTATGGATATATGGTAAGTTAAATTTCATGTTATACGAACTTACAAAGCTTAAATGCTTACTCTGTGTTATTATATATATTTTATAGTAATTCAGAAGCTTGTTCGGGTTGGAAGCTGGTCGGAGCTATTTCACACTATCCAACAGTCTTTTTGGTACTTTGAGTAAATTAATTCTGGTTATAATGGCATCTATAGGTTATTTTAGCTAATGTTGGCATATAAATATTTTGTTGAGATCAACCATTTATATGGCTTGTGTTTGGTATATTTTGAAGTGTATATAAGTGACCATATCATGTTTGATGTGTGATTGATATGGTAGAATGAAATAAAGTAAAATATGGTTTGAATATGCAAATATGAATTTGGTCATTTAGGTAAGTTGAGATACTTGGTTGACATGTCTTTAAGTTTGTCATTTGAGGTGCCTAAAGGCATATTGGTTGTATGTGGTGATATTTCATGTTTAAGACTTGATTTTGGCTTGTTTTGAATGCCTTGTTATGGCTTGTTGATGTGCAAAAATGTTGAGTTAGGTTGGTGTCAAATTAGGTGAGAAATGTGGCTTGGGAAATGACCTATTTTCATCCACACGGGCAGAGACACGGGAGTGTGTCTCAACCATGTATGACTCATAGCCAGGTGACACGGTCATGTGTAACACACAACCAGGTGACACTGTAACAGCCCGATTTTGACCCTAATCGAAACGGTGGTTTCGGGACCACGAATTCAAGTTAAAAAATATTTTAAAATTAGTTTTTGTGTTTATTATGTGTGAATTTACCTGTGTGAAAATTTCGTGCTTTAATTTCATCATTTGAGTGTCCGATTAAATAAAAGGATTAAATCGCGTAAAATGAAAATTTAGTGGTTATTTCTAAAAGGGTCGAATAGTGGTTGTTCCTTTAATATGGAGGTTTTATGTTGCAATTTGACCATTGAAAAGATAGTGGACAGCATTATGTTTATAATATATGGTTTTTATATTATTTATAAATGTTATAATATATATTATATTATAATGTTATAATAAAACAAATAAAAGCCATTATCATCTTTTATTTCTTTATCTACTAACCGAAACTAAAGAAAAGAAAAGAAACGAAAAGAAGAAAAACCTAGTTATTCGGCCATCTTTGAAGCTTGATTTAAGGTTAGTTTTTGTTTGGTTTTTGATAATTTTTACGTTTTTGTAATCGTTGCTTCGAATACTTCAAGACCCATGTTTGAATTTTTTATTTTTATGAAGATTTTGAAATATGCCATTGATGAGTTTATGAGTTTTATGATGATAGTTGATGAATTATGAAATATATGTGTTAGATTAATATGTTTTGTCTTTGGATTTTTGGTGAATTTCAGTAATTAGGGTTAAATTGTAAAAATAATATTTTAGGGACTAAAATGTGAAAAATGAAATATATGGACTTGTATAGAGCCTATGAATATTCGTCCCTAGCATGATATATGAAAATTTTGTGTATTTTGAGTTTTATGTAATAGGGACTAAATTGTAAAAAGTATAAAATGTCAAGGGCAAAATGATAATTTTCCCATTTATATGTTTTTGAATTAAATTGAATGATTTGATGAATAAAAGGGTTGAATTTGAATATGTTTAGATCAAGAACCAAAGAAAACGGAACTGGATCAGGGAAAAATAAAAATAAACGAATAGTCAATTATTCCGTCCATCGATATCTGAGGTAAGTCTATAAGCATATAAATATTGTTAAATTTGCAAATGTATAAATGTTATTTGTTGAATTGAATTTTGTGGATATATATGTGTATTGGCCGAATGTGTGATAAGCCAAGAAGTTTTATTTCGTATTCGATTCGATCGAGATACATTGTCCGAAAGCCCCATACGAACCCTAGGAATAGTTAGGATACATATGTCATGACATAGGATTCCGATATGTGTTTTCATGTAAGACCACATCTGGGACGTTGGCATCGACTTGTGTTTACATGTAAGACCTTTTCTGGGACAATGACATTGATATGTGATTACATGTAAGACCACGTCCGGGACGTTGGCATTGTATGAGCCTTCCGACTATCCGCGTATCCTTTTTAATTCCGAACGGTTCAACGAGCAAAGTTAAGTGAAGATCAAATTTGAAATGAAATAAAAAGGTTCAGGTATGTACATATACTAAGTTATGAAAGTAAGGTAAGTTGAATGATTGAATTATTGATATAATGATACATGTTAATGTGAATTATGTGCAAGTTTATGTGATTATATACAAATCCGGCCTTGTGATGTTAATATATTGCATAAGGTGAAGACAAAATATGTTAATATACATAAATGAGTATTTGATCAAAAGAAAGTTGGTACAAAGTATACATGATTCGATATTAAAATTATAAAAAAAATATGAGAATAAATTGTGTATATGAATTCATGATTCTTTTGCTTATGACTTACTAAGCTCAAATAGCTTATTGGGTGTGTTCTTGTTTACCTCTGTTTTAGAGATTTTATATTAATAAGTCAAGTTACGAGCTCAAGAATCGTCAGCATAGTCTATCACACTATCGACTAATCTCGGTATTTTATAAGCTGAAATTTTTCGTTGAAAACTATGGCATGTATAGGCTAGCTTTGGAGTTAGTTTAATTCGAAAGTGTTTGTATAAAAGCCATCCGAAAATGGCATAATTTTCCTGGCTTGTGTTTGGTTTTGGTTTAATTATGGCTTTATTTTGGTCATGGTTTAATCTTATATAGATAGTAATCACATGGTATGGCATATATATATATGGTGATGTTTTGTTCATGTGTTTCGACAATAAGGTAGATGAGGTATGTTTGATGAATTTTAGTAAGATAAATAATGTTATACGTAATTATCTTGAATATATTAACTATTTCTTTATTTTCCGATCGCCTGGAAGGGACAAAAGAAACATCTTGTTCTTTCTTCAACAATTTCTGATCTCTAGTGGACCTCTCAGTAG
Organism: Gossypium hirsutum; assembly: GCF_007990345.1. Taxonomy (NCBI): domain Eukaryota; kingdom Viridiplantae; phylum Streptophyta; class Magnoliopsida; order Malvales; family Malvaceae; genus Gossypium; species Gossypium hirsutum. The sequence continues at coordinate 50,673,923 of NC_053440.1, forward strand.
GGTTCGAACCCAGATGAAGTTCTGACCATCTATCAGAGAAAAAAGAACGAATGGATCTTGTAGGATTCCCAAGAAATTCTTCGATTTCTTCCGGAAGCAGATGATTATTCATCCGCTTCTCACGTTCCGTGAATAGCCGGGACATTGAGGAATATCCAGAAAGGCACTTAGGTTTAAGTGATTTTGGTTATGTGTTATATATATGTATGTATGATATGCTTAGTATGTTTTGCTATGGAATATCTTTTGGTCGTGTAAATCACACGGCCTGGCTTGAGCCAAACATGCCTTACTCGAGGCCGGACCCGTTTTTTAAACAAGCCTTTTTTTTGTCCAAACCCATTTTTTTGGGCCTATATTTTTGCCCAAACCCTCCCACATTTCGGTCGGGCCTCTATATGAAAATTTGTCCACTTGTTAAGTAAAAAACTATTTTTAGTAAAATAGGCTAAAAAAAATCAATCCCTTTTTATAGTCCCACATCTTCACTTCTTAACTCCATTGAAAATGAAATCATCTACAAACCTAAGGGAGAAAAATTATCAGAATGGAACAAAATAAATATTAGAATGAGACAAACCAACAACTAACTTTTTAAACTAACAGGATCTTAAATCACAATATTGCATATATGCATAAAATAATTTTGAAAAAATTGAAAATATTCATTAAAAATTTCTTTGAAAAATTCTTGGGAAACAACAACCATGGTAAAATGGTGGTCAGAATATTCAATTTTAGTTTAGGGTATAAAAAATTACCTTATTTGATTTCTTAGTTTGTTTGAAACTTGAAGACAAAAGGAGGCATGAATGAGGCTAGATAGAGTGGTGGTAAGAGGCTTATTTGGCAATGGCAAGTTAGTCTGTTAAAAACTTGAGTACAATAAAGGGGTTGGATGTAAAGAGAAAGAGGAGACTAGAATACTGTGGTGGTAAGAGGCTTGTTCGATGACAAGGGATATGTGAACAAAGATAAAGGGCAATTGGGGTGTAGTTTCTTTTTTTTTTTTTGAAAAATTTTGATTTGATTATGAATAGGATAATTTTGAAACATTAAAATGTTTGATTTGGGGTTAACCAAGATTTTAAGGGTTTTATTATAATTAGCTTTATAAAATTTTGTTTGATAAAATTACAAGGAAATTATGTGGGCATGATGTGGAAATTAGGTGGCAAATTAACATTTGAGTTAATAGCCATGTAGGATCTTTCAGTAAGGAGTTAATGACCAGTTACTAAAATAAACAAAATTGATTAATTTGGTGATAATTTTATAACTTTTCATAGTTGGTGATGGAAAAAACTTATACATTATAAAGAAACTTGATTATAGTTTAATGACTTCTATTATAGTTTACTGAACTTTTAAAATAAAATAAAAAAGTTTCAAAAAGAAACAACTTCTAACGAATTTAAAAAAAAAAAGAACATTAGTGACTTTTTTTTTTCCAAATGATGTTACTTTTTCTAATATTCTCATTGAATTTACACCTAAATCCCTACCTTTTTTTATAGAGAAGGAAAAGAAAACAAAATGCTAATGACATAAGCGCGTGAGGAACAAGATCGAAAGTTGTCCAAGTTGCATATTTAACTTAGAGCTCTAGATAAATCGACCGAAACTTGATGTTTGAAACATCTTGAAATGCAAAAAATCGAGTAAGATATAAGACTTAGAAGACATCAAATAAACTCAAGCAATTATGACACAGAGAACAAGAAAACCGAAAAAGATTAAGGGATCTTAGAGAAGTCCAAGTTGGTTTATGAGAGAACTTGTTCTTGATGGATTCCAATTGAAATAAAGTTACCAAGATGAGAAAATAAATTAATAATAATAGATCCTTATAAGAAAGTACAAAATTTTGAAAGACAATTCAAGAAATGAGTAAGGAAGTTGCAACCAGCCAAGAATAACGAAGATCAACTAAATTGAAGCATATTGTGACCAATCTTGATGAGAAAATAGGTAAACAATTCAGATTTGAACAACGAAAAAAAAGATTAATTATTAAACTAAAAGAATGAAAAAAATAAGAAATCAAAGCACAATGAAAGGGAAGGGTAGCCAAGGAAGAGTCCAACAAGGGGATGAATAGGTTTTCTTAAAAGAAAAGAAATCATTCTTGAACCCTAAGAAAGCCTCCAAATAGATCTGGAATAAAAAAAATCAAAATAGTTTATTATAATGAATTTTAAGTCAAAACAAAATTGTTTTGTATCAAAAGAATTCACACAATGAAAGAAGAGGAGATCTCCTATTTTTGAAGGTTTCTTGATGACTAATTGATGACTAATTATGAGAGAAAGTCTCTTCTTGGTTGTTTATGATCTGAAATTGAATCAAACAAAAAATTAGAATAATAATAGCAAGAACAGAACAACAACAACAACAAAAAGTGTCCTAAGGAGCCTTAGAATCAAAGAATCTACAACCCCCTTCAAATGAATCTGTTAGAATCGTCCCGATTAAGTAATAAGTAACAAAAATAGCGAAATAAATTGAGAAATTGAACACACAAATTTAACGTGGAAAAACTCCTCCAAAGAGGATAAAAAACCACGGGCAAAGATAATTTTACTATAATGACAAAAGAATGAAGAGTACAAAAGATGGAGATAAAAACTAAAACCCCGAAAACAAAGAACCCTCAAAACGTAAACACAAAATTCTCTAAATATGTTATGAGTTCTAATCTAATGGGTGTTTATTCTAAGGTTGTAAAAGAGTCTATTTATAGGCTAAATTCATATGTCAAATAATAATAAAATAATCTAAACTAATCAGTGTTTGACTGAAATAAATAAACAGAGTTTAACTAAAAGATTATTTTTCAAATTTGACTAAAAATAGGAGTCATACTTAACAAATCTCCACCTTGACTCATATTTCTACAACGCCATCTTTGCCAAAGCCCGCCACGAGCCTATCTTGAACTATGCAGGGAATTAACTAAGTCGAATCTGTGCTTAGAAACTGGAAGACTTCTAGCCTTCGACTTGTACAATGCCAAATCAAAACTAACTCGGGTCTGATTTTCACGAACACAGTGCCCTAACTTTTCAAAACCTGCATCCAAAAGAGAACCTCTCTTCAACGAAACGGTCATACATTTTTCCTCCTATGACCAAGTTGCCTCCGCTCCAAACGAGTTGACTTCGACTCTGTAATGGACGGGGGACGTTCGATTTCACCGGTCACTATAGAACCTTCCAGAATATAAAGACTGCCTGTTCTTTTACCTTTTAACAAAACGAGAGCTCCACGAGATACTTTAATGCCGCTTGACTCAATGTGGATTCTATATCCTTTCAAGTCTAAAATACTCAAGGAGATGAGATTCTTTCGTAAATTAGGTACATATCTGACATCTGAGAGTGTCCTAATCGTCCCATCGTGTATCCTAATTTTAACAGTACCAATACGAATTACCTTACTAGATGAATGTTTCTCGTGTGCACAACTCCACCTTCAATCGAACTATATGTGGAGAACCATTATCTATTGGGACACATGTGGAAAGAACATCCCGAATCTAGGATCCACTCGGACGTGAGCTTGGAGTTATCGCTCGTTGACACTAACAAGAAATCATCACCGCTTTCATCGGCCAAATTAGCACCACCTACATCTTCCTCGTTACTCTCAACAGCTCTTTTATTTCGCAGTTTATAACAATCTGCTTTGACGTGACCTAACTTTTTACAATAGCGACACCTTTTGTCTCATTTCTTTGATGCTACCAAAACGGAAGCTTGCCTATCTGCCTTGCTATCCAAATGAAACTCATTGTTGAGTTTGTCTCTACTCAACAAATGACCCTTCACATCTTTGAACGAGATTTTGTCTCTGCCATAAATCAGGGTCTCCCTGAAAGACTTGTATGAAGGGGGTAAAGAGCACAATAATAGCATAGTTTGATCTTCATCATCAATATGAACCTCAACGTTATTTAAACCATTTAAAAGAGTAATGAATTGACTGATGTGATCTCTAAGAAGCTCACAGTCGTTCATGCAAAATGTAAATAGACGTTGTTTCAACACTAAACGGTTAGCCAAAGACTTAGTCGCATAAAGAGTTGCTAACCTTTTCCACAAGGCGGATGAGGTCTTTTCCATCAATACCTCCTGCAATACCGTATTCGCGAGACACAACTGGATTACAAATAAGGCCTTTTCATCAAGCTCTTCCCATTGTGTTTTATTTAGATTCTCAGGCTTTTTTCCCGGTAACAATATTTTTCAAACCGGATTGAACTAGAATTGCCATCATCCGAACTTGCCACAGCTTGAAATTTGTCTCACCATTGAACTTCTCAATTTCAAACCTTGTTGTTGCCATATCTGAATGGGCTGATCTTTGAACTAGCTCTGATACCACTTGTTAGGATCGTCCCGATTAAGCAACAAGTAACAAAAATAACGGAATAAATTGAGAAATTGAACACACAAATTTAACGTGAAAAAACTCCTCCAAAGAGGATAAAAAACCACGGGCAAAGATAATTTTACTATAATGGCAAAAGAATGAAGAGTACAAAAGATGGAGATAAAAACTAAAACCCCGAAAACCCGAAAACAAATAACCCTCAAAATGTAAACACAAAATTCTCTAAATGTGTTATGAGTTCTAATCTAATGGGTGTTTATTCTAAGGTTGTAAAAGAGCCTATTATAGGCTAAATTCATATGTCAAATAATAATAAAATAATCTAAACTAATCAGTGTTTGACTGAAATAAATAAACAAAGTTTAACTAAAAGATTATTTTTCAAATTTGACTAAAAATGAGAGTCATACTTAACAGAATCTAATCTCCCCTCCAAGAAATTTGAAGATGATGCCCACAATCTAAAACATTGTTAAAACTTCTTGTAGAATTATTAAAGAGATAAAACTCAAAGAACATTTATTTCAGCAAAAGATGTATGAATAACAAGGGGGACCCTATATATAGCCCCTCAAATAACTAACTAATTAACATGTGAAAAAATATGGTAAGTGTGGAATTGATGGGAAATTCAATCAAGGCTCATAATAGGCTCTTTGGGCCGATTTTTTACACATTGATACACTTATTGAATAAAACTTGAATAGGAAAATTAAAAGATTTACAAATTTGGCAATTTTGACAATTTGGCAAAATATTCAACTACATCATTCTCCAAACTTCATATTGGACTTGTGGACATCCTAATGGACCAATTTTCAAGAACTTAGACTTGTGCTCCATTTGCTCTCGAAATTGGCTCGTTCAAGCTCGTATGTGTGATCCATTGCTCACCGACTTCAAGAATTGGTTTCTTGGACCAATAATTCCAAGATTTGAAATGATGATTTTCTTAATTCTTGAAATCATCCAAAACAACAATATTTGACCAAGATTTGGTTTCTTGATTTTCTTGAAAATAAAAAAGTGAATATTGATTTTTTTCTCCTCATATGAGCTTCTAATGCCTTTGTAATAAAGTCTTTGACAGTCTCATTCAGTCTTGCCTTTGATCTGTTTTGCTTTTAAACTTGTTATTGGATCTTGAGGTAAAGAAGGCCCATCATGTCTACGATCTTCTTTTTGGGCATTAATGCTTGCATCAGCTAAACTATAGCAAATCTCTGTATGGTTCTTTACTCGTCATCTTCATGCATGACTAAAAGAACTTCATCTTGTGGCCCTCAAAAAGTATGCAATCCCAAACTTTTGCTTATCGTTAAGCTCGTTAAAGAATTTGCTATTCTATTCCCCTCTTTATACGTGCGTAGAATTATAACCTCCCAATCTTGTCGAATCAATCTTCTACTGGGACAGATGATTATGTTGCATGTTGTATCCTTAAAACTGCTACTTAACAACTTTAAAGTCTCAAGGCTATCTAATTCCAAAATGATTTTCTTAACACCATAAGACCAGGCCAGTGTTATCCCATCAAAAATTTCCCATAGTTCTACTTCATTAACAGAACACTTGTTGATTCTCCATGCAAACCCCAAGATCCAATTCCTATTATGTTCTCGAATGACCTCCTACAACAACCATTTCCTCTGTGCTCTTATATACTCCATCAGTATTGATTTTAAGCTACCTTATAGATGTTACTTCCCATCTAACTAGTCTCCACTCCCTTTCTATGTTTAAGCATTATCCAACAACTAATCCCATTTGTTAGCATAACATTTTAGCCACAATATTAGGCTCATTTCTCATCATAATTTTTGAAATCGGATTGGACAGGTCATGTAACACCCCTTGCTCAGTCCGGTCGTCGAACCCGAGTTACAAGATGCTACTAAAGTTACCAGAACAAATCACATTCAAATCATGATTCAAAATACAGTTACATACTAATTCATGTCATAATATCATGTATAATGTGAAAAACAAACAAGCCAAGTCTAAATTGAGCTTAAGAAATGTAATAGCCCGATTTTGGGTCTAATCAGAATAGTGGTTTCGAGACCACAAATCCGAAGAGGAAAAATGTAATGGCCTGAATTTTTAGGGGTGTCAAAATGGTGATTCTAGATCACTAAATCTGACAAATGAGTAGAAAATATTATTAATTTAGTGAGTATAAGTTAAATGTGAAGTTAAGAAAATTTTTGAAATAGTGAATAGTGCACTAGAAATAAATATTAAAATAATTAGAATAAAAAATCAGGTATCGAGACCTTGGAGATTTTAAACCGAGCCATAAATATTTTTATAAATATTTATGGAGTGTTAAAAAGTTAGCATTAAAGTTTCGTTAAGAAATTTTAAAGTTACGATAATTAATTGAACAAAAAGGACTAAATTGTAACAAATGCAAAATTATGGGAAATGATTAAATAGCTTAAATGACAAAAGGAAGAGGGATTAAAAGGAAAATAGACCCAATTTCTATTTGGGCTGGACGGCAAAGGCATGAAATCAGCAAGAAAGTAAGGAGAATTAAGGGCAAAATTGGAATATTGCAAAATTACTTAATAAAGCTAGGATCAAAGTGGAATTATCTAGATTTCTCTTTATTTTTCTGCATTCTCATCAGCTAAAACACCATAGAAGGGTTTCTTTAAGCTGGTTTTTCATATTTGTACTGCAAGTAAGTACAATTCTTGATTATTTCTTGAAATTTTTGTGTTTTTGTGACCTTTACAACTAGGCCCACTTGTTGAATTCATTAGTTTTTGATTCTATGAAAGAAGTTGAAAGTTGCTATGAATATGTGCTGGAAGTATATGATGATTTAGCATGGAATTAGAGCTTTAAATTGTTTATATGCTGATTTTATTGAAAGAATTGAATAGAAAGTGAATGTTTGAGACCTAATAGTAAAAGAGTTTGAAGTTAGGGTTTTATGAGAAAATTCTAAATTTCAATAGTTATGAATAACTTATAATGTCTAGGTAAAGTACTAATTGAGAAAAATTAGCTTAATTGAGGGGTTAATTGAGCAATGACTGAATTGTATGAACTGTGAAATTTGGGGCAAAATGGAAATCAACATTTTGCACTAAAACAATTTTGGACAACAACAGTAGTTTAACTTTGAAAAATCACCAAAAATGGGAATCGAATTAGAGAATGAATAAAATATGAAATTAAAACTTATTGAGTCTAATTTCTCATAGAAGAAACGGTGTAAGTAATGGAATTGTAAATTATGAGATATAATAAATTTTGTGAGACAAGGTCAGAATGATTTTGGGTTCCCCTGTTTTGACTTTGGAAAATCATCAAAAATTGAAGAAAAATAATTAGGGGCTTAAATTTAGATATTTAAAATCCTAAATGAGTCTATTTTCAAGAGAAACAAACGAAAACATCATCCGAATCCCGTATGAGGAAATAATTAATTTTTAGTGAAAAAGGGTCGGAACTGTCTAACAGTGAAACATGGGAGACTTTAAAGAATAAACTCTACTTATTGGCTAAGCCAAAAATCCTAAAACTTTTATGGTAAAAATATATATAAGTCTAGTTTCTAGGAAAATTAACGGATCTTAATTTTGAGTTTCGTAGCTCAAGATATAAATAATTTAGTGACTCTGACTCGGATAGACAACTTTGAATTTACTTATAAGTAAATAGTGAAAATATAGTTAATGTTATTTAAGTGTGTTATATACATTAAGGATGTGGAATGGAGAGGAGGAGGAGGAAAATTGGAAAATATATGAATGAATTGTGTATAAATCGGTCATATATTCGATCATAATCGATAAATGTTGAATTAGAAATGATGTAATGTTTTATTTCAAATAGTTACTATGAGATTGATGATGATCTGATTTTAGCTAAATTAAAAGCTAAAGCGATGTTTTCATTGCAAAATTAAGAATTTCATAAATGTGTTAATGAATGGCATAATCAATAAACGTTGAGTTAAATGGTAAATACGTATCAGTATTGAACTTAATGATATTGAATTGTATGAGAAGTAAATGGAAATTTCTATTGCTAGTGATATAATTTGAATTAAAATAATTATTGTGATATTGAAATGTATATTGGATTGAGAAATTGATTTGAATTGTGAACATGAGAAATTATGAATTGAATGAAATAAAAATGAAGCATTGAATTGTTAAGACTTTTGAATTGCATGAATATAAATCGGGTCTCGTAGGCCCTATTTATTCTGGATATAATATTTAGAGGATATATTGTGAATAATTATAAAAGCATGTTAAAAATTTGAAAGTTTTAATTTAGATGAAATTTTATAATACGGTTAAATATGTTTACAAAGTGTATGTGTTATGGTAATGCCTCGCACCCTATTCCGGCAACGGATAAGGGTAAGGAGTGTTACAAGAAAGCCCCAAAGTAGACCTGAACATGACAAAGGACCATATTGAAAACTTTTCAAAATTTGAGTTTAGGTATCGATACCAAAATTCAGTATCGATACCGTTTTGGCATTCTGCAAATTTTTAAAATCTAAAAGAAGTCACTTTGTATTGATACCAATATATAATTATCAATACCCATACTCAATGATCGATATTTTATACTGGTATCAATACCAAATTTGTATTCTGCCGTTTTAAAACACTATTCATTTGGTAAAGTACCGATACTCTTATTCAAGGTATTGATACTTAATGCCAAAAAGGTCAAAATCATCACATTTTGTTACTTATTCATACTCAAACCAAATGTTATCTAAATTGGTGCCTTAGGCGCACAATCAAGCCTTGCACAAAAACCATTTAACACAATACAATCAATCATCAAAAGATCCTAAAATTTCACTAACCAATAGGCCATCACTTGCCACCATTTCACAACAAGATTATATGCAAATCATTCCATCAAGTTATACCATTTCAACCATTCCATATAACATGATATCCCATATGTATTTTAACATAATATAGCACTAGCTTAATAAGATCAAGTGTCATTTTCTTAGATGCTCATAATCAACTATGATTCAAGCATACTTAACATTACAAATAATACGACACTTCTAAGTACATGCCACATATAATCGAGTTCAAACGATTAAAAATCTATCAAATCAGGAGATGAATAGTGCGAGCTCCTCGAAGGTTCAATTGACACGTTCCAAAAGTCAAAATCTACAAGAAAAGAAAAGAAGGGGTAAGGATTATGAAATGCTTAGTGAGCTCACATGTAGTTAACAATTAACTTACCTCAAATAACAAGTACACATGTAAAGCTAACATGAATAATCAAGTTTACCTAATTCATCAAAGCACAATACAACAAGGTGAGCTATTTTCATTCATAGATATACATATATTCAAACTTGACATTAGGATCCTTCATTAAATTATCTTTGAGCATTTTGCACAACACATTTTGTTTTCACCTTTCATATTAACTATATTACCCGATGAAGCTTAGTAAACAACTCAATTACACAGGTATTAATTTCATCAGAGGCTCATATGAGCTAAGCATACAATCGTGTTAGGTTACCCATCCAAGATAAACCTTATATCGACACATCAAATAGCTTGGCTAGAGCTATAAATACATGTAAGGTTATTAGTCCAGACTAAATTTGTATCACATGTATCTTCGAGCAACAAATGGTGGAGCTTGGTATAATAAAAAATCAACCAGTAACCATGTGCAAGATACGTTTACGAAGTTTCATCAGGGCAATTTCTATCGTACAAGTTCATAGTTATCTATTTTCAATTTAACCCAAATCTCATCTTTTTTTTTACTAAATTGTAAATAAATAAAAGCTCACTAATTTTATAGATATTCACATTATAACATATATATAAGATTCAAAACATAAGAGACTAATCAACAATTTTCCCTTTTCCCTGGTTATCCTTGACTTGAGTCAATTCCTAATCTATATAGTAATTAATTTCAAACATTCCACAATAACATACTATCATCATATATCAGTTCAATTTTTAGGCCTATATTTTTTATCAACACTTTTCGAACGAGCCTTTAGACCTAGACAGATGATTTAACCCATGATCAGGTCTAAATATCAATATGCCTTAAATAATATAAAGTACTTTCAAAGATTGGGACTGAAGGTGAACCTTTGTTTCCGCCGATCGTCTTCGTCTCCACCGAATAGAAGTGAAGAGTGAAAGAATGATAGATGAAAGTGATTAGGGAAAGAATGAGAGAGCACACAAATGAAAAAAAGATTTGATCTTGTGTGACAACAACCACAGGGAAAATACGAATAAAATTGGTATATTTAAAGTGAACCATATTATATTAGGTTAAAAAACCTTATCATCAATTTTTTTTTGAAAGAAGTTATCATCAAGCTCAAACAGATAGAAATGGGGTTTTTTTTATATTTCAAATTATATTATCATTAACCTTATTTTTATTATTTTCATTTTTTTAATATTAAATCAATTAAATTAATCAGATCAAAAATCAATAATTTTAGTGATTTGACTATCGATTCAATTTTAAAAACATAATTTTTCATATGTATTCCATTTCAGCAATGGTATCATAAATTTTTTTCCTGTTCCAACCACAATCTCCGTCTTTCTATATACATAAATTATAGTATGATTTTTATAGGAATATTATGCTATAAACAACAAAAGCGAAATATTAAAAACAAGGAAAAACGATGCTCATCTAAAACTCAGGGTTTTTAATTAAAATAAATTATTTATGAAAACTACAGTAATTTTGAGTATCCAACATGTCATGAGCGACATTATCCTAATATTATCAAATAATAAAAGAAACGAAAAGGTTGGTGTCGCCCAAACAATGCAGAGCTTTGCTTTTCATGTGGGTGGAAAGGGCAGCAACTATTTTGTATTTTGGGATATTTTTTATTTAGGTCCATTCATTTTAAACTTTGATTTAATTCCAACCTTAATTTACAGTTTTAATATTTTCTAGATTTAGTCTTTCTTTTAATATTTTTAGTTATTTAATAAATTTAAAAATTCTAATTTCTTTTATACCACATGACAAAATTAACGGCGCCAAAAATTTAATTACTTAAATTAAATTTACGATAGAATTAATTATTTAAATTAGATTAAAAACTATTTTTAATTAATTTTGAAAAGTTTCTTATACAATAAGTCAATAATAAATCATTTGATTTCTTCAAAAGTCCAACCCGTACGAAGTCAAGCTCACAAGTACTTTACACCTTTGTATAAATTATGAATTTAATACATATACTTTCATCAATCTAATTTTTATATTTTTTAAATTTAAAAAATAATTATGACTAAATGATAATAATTAAATTTGTTTCATTAAATTATGCTATTAATCTTATCATTAAATTTAAAATTTTCATTCATATTCTTCAACTCAATCATTCTTAATTATATTTTTCAAATCTATTAACTAATTTTTGAGTAACGTGATTTAACTGATTTTTTTATGAGTAATGTATAACAGTACTAAATCCATTATTTACACAAAAAGCTTTATTCATGACTTAATTTTTGAAGTACACACATTTTCCCAATTTAGCATCTAAAACACGTTTTCATTTCATTTTGATACTTTTTAGTATCAATCATTTTTCAATTTGATACCTAAAATATGCTCCCGATATATTTTATAGTCTAATTTTTTACCAACGTTAAAAAAAAATCTAATAGCTATTTATATAGCACCACATGACAACTTTATGTTTATTAAATATACATACACATTAAAAAATCTGAAAAATGAAAACAAATAAATAAAAAGTTCAAAAATTTATATAATCTAGAAATAAATATTTTAATGATAAAAAAATTATAAAAAAAATTTACAAAAAAAAGATAATTAAAGATAGTAATTGAAATTATTAATACCATTACAAAAATGTAAAAAATTGTAAAATTTATAAATTTTTTTTATAAAAGTACTTTAAAAAAGTATATAAGATATTTAAATTAATATAATATTAAAAATAGTACGTAAAATATTCTAATAGTAATAGAAGTCAACAATCAATCAACACAATTAACACCAGTCAATCGATCAATAGTCAATCAATACCAATCAATAATCGGCAAATTAAAATAAACAATGTTTTTAATATTTAATATTATAACAATACATTTTTAATTTAAATTTAATACTTTTAATTTAATTAAACTAATTACCATGTGGATTTTTTTATTAACCAAATATAATCAACATGGCACTTTTCCATTGGCAAAGAGACCTAACACCATTGACCAATGTCGCCTAACAAATCCTGACCAGATTTTTTTAACGCATCAAAATAGAAAAAATTGATATTTAAATAACAAATAAATTGAGAAAAAAGTTGAAATATCATAGTAAAAAAATAGGTACACTTCAAAGGATAAATCATGAATTAAGCCTAAACAAAATACAAGGGTACTAGCGGAATTTGACCTTTATAATTTCTTTTGGGAAAACACGCAGATTGAACAAAAATTGCGAAGAAAACCAAATGCTTCAACTATTTTTCGCGGAAGCTTTCTGGGCAGTGCAATAAAACCTTTACGTGCCGCCGTGCCGGTCTGAATCTATTCACCCACACAACGCTAACGACTCAATTCAATAAGACAATCAGATCCATTAGCAAAACTTACTTTATTGTTGAGTTATTTCGGGGCAGAGGATCAAACTTCACACCTGCCTTTCAACTAAATCAATTAATCAAACGATTTAATTGATCTTCACCTACCCAACGCCAGACCTAAAAATTTCTCCGATGTTGGTTAAATTAGCTTTTACTTTCCGAAATACTAAAGAGATTCGTGACTCTTATAGTCAAAATAAGGATTTCCTTTTTACCTGAACTTATCAATTTGCTTTCAAATAGAAAATAGAAGCTGGATTCAAATGTCGATGCAACTGTGAAACCATTTCGAAATCATAAAAAGAAAGCTTTCTCGAATCAAATCTCAGAAGATCCGTGGAAGATAATATACAGATCTATATAATAGAAAGGAAAATAAGAATATTAGACAAGAATCTACCGATTTAACTTACCGAGTGCTAGAAAGAGCAAAAACAATCGAGAAAAGTAAGAAATGGAGAGGAAGAACTGGAAATAAGTGGAATGGGAGGAGTAGGAAAGATTTGCTTTACATTCTTGGAAAATCAAGAGAGAAAATACAAATCTTTCCACCCATCCCACTTCCAAAAACTCCCGGCAACTCTCTCTCCCTGTCCCTCTTTAACAAAAAAAAAGATGGTAGATCTAGTGTCAGTGTTTTTTCGGGGTGAGAGTGAGAGAGAACTCAAGGAACTCAAAGCCATAGGAGGAATCTGTAGACCATACAAGGTACGACCTCCTCACACTTAATTCCTTTCCCCTTCTCCCTCTTTCCTCTTTGTGCTGTGAAAGCTTCTCCTCCTCAAAGCTATCTTAAATAGATCCCAACATACTCATTTCCACCCCCCCCCTATGCTGACGTATGCCCTAGTCCCGAAGTAGGCAATTTCCGAATTTACCATGTACTTGGCATTTATATATATTTAATTTTTTATATATTTATATTTTTATATAAACAAATCTAATCAATAAAGTTATTTATATTTTTATTATTTCAGCAATAATTATTAAATAATAATAATTTCTTGAATATTCTTATAATATTTTTATTTCTTTCACCTATTGCATTAGAGCATTCCTAAAATATTTTGATTATTTTTAGATTTGGACGATAGAGATATGAACAATATCTAATTTGGATATTATAATTACCAGAAATAGTAGCGTTTGATGCATGGATAAAGTTTAGAACAATTATAAATTTTAATTTATTGTAATTTAATTTAATATATTTATATAAAAATATTTAATACACAAGTAATGTAGCTTAAAATTTTCATAAGCAAGATTTGAGGTGATAAGTAAATCTAGGGTATAATAAAAAAATTAAAAATAGATATATTAAAAAATTATGAAGATGACAAATTTTTAATTTTGTTTGTGAGTTAAAAAAGAACATTGTGCCAAATACTAATATTTTTTATACCATTTCCTAAGTTATGAATAAACCTCTCATTCATAAAATAAAAGATATTACGCATTAAACCATATTTGAATCTACGTTTTTTTAGATGTTGTAACAATAATAATGTTACGGACGGAACTAAGTAGAAACTAAGGGGTCAAAACTCGTGTTCCTTTAATATGTATTACTAAATATAGTAATTTTGTAGATTCAAACATGGATCCCAAAAAATTAATTCATAAATGTAAATATGAATATTTTATAGTACAACCTGCTATAGTAGATGTTTGACTGTATCAAAATATAGATATTTTATAGTACAACTTGTTACAGTAGATGTTTGACTGTACCAAAAAATTAATTCATAAATGTAAATATGGATCATTTACAGTCCCAACATCAATCTTTATAGTACAACCTGTTACAGTAGATGTTTGATTGTATCAAAATATTCGACTCACTATGTTGGGACAATGATGATCTCAAGTCTAAGGATCGTATACACAGTTATCATTATGAGTAATGTTGCGACTATTATATAAAAATCCAAAAAACATACTCAAAGCAAGTCAGTCCAATATATCGTTCTCTAACATATACTAATGTATTGATTTTGACATCTCTATGTCAATGACAACACTATGTCATCAATCAACTACATGTTAGTCTTAATGCATTATTGTTGTTTAAGCCCACAATAATATTCGACTAAGGACATTTTAAGAATAACCAGATTATTCTCAGGACATTATTATAAAACAGTTTATTTATATACACAGAAAAGAAACTGAAATAATAATGACAATGCATTATATTAATAAACGAGGTAAAATAAGTATGTTATTACAATCATCTCATGATTGGTCTTTGGGCATACTCTAACATTCTCATGCTTGGCCCACTGGCAATATAGCCTGTGCTTGTGGTCCAGGTAGACTCTACGGGTTGCCGTAGCAAAGCTATGGTCTTATACCCTTCTTACCTCATTTCTTACGTCCCAACGGGCTTACCTTGTATTTACTGTCCTGGCAGACTTTATCTTCTGTGTTTACTATCCTAACGGACTATCTTTGTTCTGTGTTTACTGCCCCAATGGACTATCTCTGTGGATGCCATGGAGTCTTTTATCCATGATCTTACACTGATTCGCTATATTGGCGTACTATCTTATGATGTCATTGAGTATTTCATCTATGGTCTTACTCCTCATACATGGTTGTCATTGTGTCTTTCATTTATAGTCTTACGCTACGTACCTCAAACTAGACATCCATACTGTCTTTCATTTATGGTCTTACGTCATATACCATCGTTACGGTGTCGCCCCAAAGGACCAGTCGATACTATCGTCGCGGTAAATAGCTTTCCATGATTTCATTTCTCAAATTCTCCTCTCATTACCTCTTTTACACCACCTAACCTTGATGTTCAAACATCGCAGTGTTCCATCCGCAAGGCCCAAAGCTTTGTTCGAGGTAGTATTTAATAGGTCACTCCCCATTTCCCTTTCTATCTTCATCTATCTGATAGAGGTTTTCCGTACAGTTTTCATGCAAACCATGCACATGCCATACTATGAAAATTTCATGCTTACTGTCATGCATCTATAAATATTCATGTTTATGCAAACATGTCATACTCAAACAACATAGATTATAGCAACAAGTTTGGAGTTTGGAACTCACCTGAAGCTTCATTGTTTCCACGACTTAGCTTCCTCGAACGCCAAAGCCTCCATTCACCTAGTAGCTAAGCATTTCAATAAAAATCGTGGATTAAACTCAATATTCTCAGCTTAAACATGTTAAACTAAGCTTTATTTGATAATATGTTTTGATATTACAAATTAAAATGTTTTTGTATAAAAGTTAAAGTTGAAAAAAATTGACAAAATGATTTCACATATGAAGTCTAAGAGATAAAATTTTTAAATTTTTACTTTGAACTCTTAGAAATTTTTTTAATTAACTTTAACATCAAGTTAAAATGATTTTAATCAAGTAAGAATTCTTTCAACTAGTCAAACTATTTTTAAAACAAGTCAGTATAGCTTCAGGCCACAAAGTATTGACACTTTTTAAAAACGATACCCCTTTTAAAAACTATACCAAATTAACATTCTGTTTTTCACAAATTCAACTAAGTATTGATCCAATATCGATACTTTTCATATGGCATCAATATAATTTATCTGGTATCGATATCTTCAGCTCCAATAGTCACTAAATTCTGTATTTAATGCAAAAATTATTGATACCTTTTTAGTCGGTATTGATACTCGTTGTTGTAGGTGAATTAAATACATTGTTTTTCACATCTCCAACGGCTCTATTCATATTTTCAACAACCATAACAGCTAGAAATTAATTAGAGGGTATAAATACAAGCTTCTAAAGATCCTACAACAACAAGAGTGATAATTCAAGACTAAAAAATCAATCAATCAAACTTTATGTTCAATTTTCATACTTTTCTTATACACACTTGTGAGCTTTCATTCTTATTTCTTTAGCTCAAGTGTATTCTTGTTTATTAGTGTTTAATTGGCAAACAATTTAATCTTGTAAGGATTTTTTTTCTTAGTTTGCTATTTGTGTTTACTTTTTGAGAGGGTTTGTGTCTTACGGTTAGGATAGAAACCTTAAGGCAGTTTGTAAAGTTAAATGTTGTTCTCAAAGGTTATCAAATTAGTGAATTTGGGAAAATCCTTAGTTGTGGAAAGCTAAGGTAGTGGAGTAGGCAATTTGGGCCAAATCACTATAAATCGAAGTGTTCATTGTCTCTATCTTTCTTTTAGCAACCACATACTTTTAAGAGGTCAATTCACCCCCTCCCATTTGGTTATCTCAAGTTGAACTATCGAGCTAACAATTAGTATCAAAGCTAGTCTACTTTAGACTGTTCAACTCATTCCAAACAATGATGTCTACTTCTGGCTCAATTTTTCTTGGTGAGTCTTAATCTATTTCCATGTCTCCTTATTTTAATGGTGTTAACTATTCATATTAGAAGATAAGGATGGTGCTATTTATCAAAGCAAATAATCTTGAAGTATGAGACTTTATCATGGATGACCCTTTAATACCACTCAAACAATAAGGAGAGCTCTTAGTTCCAAAGAGTAAGAAAGAATGGAATGAAGAAGATAGAAGGGGTATTCAACTTAACACCAAGGCCATGCACACTCTCTTTTGTGCACTTAGTCCGGATGAGTGTAGTAGAGTGTCGTCATGTTCAAATGCCAATGAAATATGGGATAAACTTGAGGTAACTCATGAGGGAATTAGCCAAGTGAAGAAGTCAAATATGGGAATCATTACTCTCAATTATGAGACCTTCAAGATGAAGCCTGATAAGGACATGAAAAAAGTGTACCATAGATTCACCATCATCATCAATGGGCTAAAATCCTACGAGAAGACCTATCCCTATAAAGAAGTAGTGAGGAAGATGCTTTGAAGTTTGTCTAAATCATGAGAAGCCAAGGTAATCGCAATTGAAGAGGCAAAGAATTTAGAAATGTTAACTTTGGATGAGCTCATTGATTCTTTGCTTACACATAAGATGAGGCTCAATGAAGGGGTAGAAGAAGCTAAGAATGAGAAGAAAAAGGTTAGTGTTGCTCTTAAATCCACCACTAATAAAGATAGTGAATCAAGTGAAAAGGTGGATGAAGATAAAGAGATGACCATGTTTGTTAAGAGATTCAAGAAGTTTATAAGGTCCAATAGAGGGAGAAAATTCTAAAAGAAGAAAGGACTTAAGCTTAAAGCTACAAAGGAGAAAAACCCTATCATATGCTACAATGCAAGAAGTCGGGACACATCAAGTTTGATTGTCCCCAATGGAAGAAAAATGAGTCAAGAAAATAAAAGCTCAAGGCTCATATTGCTACTAGGAGTGATGGGGATTCATTCGAAAATAAAGATTAAGAAGTAGCCAACCTTCGCCTTATGACCATTGACGATCCTAAGGTAACTTCTAACTCATCCAATTCAATTTCTTATTCTTTTGATGAGTTACAAGATACCTATGATGAGTTGGGTTTGGAGTTTGAAATTGTGGTTTCAAAATATAAGAAAAACATTTCTAAATTAAAATATGAAAATAGTTTGCTCTCCAAAACCAATCATGAACTTGAAAGTAAAATTCATGATATGTAATCCATTATAAATGATTTTGAGAAAAAGAACCAAGACTTGTATAATTTTCTTTCAAAAGTTCATGATGATCATCAAAAGCAACTTGAGTTGCTTAAAAGTGAAAACTCTAACTTTAACAAAGATTTACCAAAAATATTTCTAAGAGGAAAAAGCTCAAAACAAAATTTTGTTACAACTAGCTTTAATTTCTATAAACATAGAGGTCCCCCAAATTTTTACAAAGGAAAAATTATTAAAAGTGTGTGGGTCCCTAAAGGACTCATAACTACTCAAGATAAGGATATCCTTTCAAAATGGATACCTAAAGGGACTAAAATTATAGGAACTAATGCTTATGGACCTAAAAAATACCAAAAATCAAAGTTTAATTCTATGGCTGTAGGATAAAGAGGATTGCTTCAAGGTGGACAACTCAAGCAAAAACTCATGGTACCTTGATAGTAGATGTTCAAGGCACATGATTGATGAAAGGAGTAATTTTATTGAATTAAAGTAAAAAAGTAGATAAGTTACATTTGGTGAAAAATCCAAAGGACAAATAGAAAGATTTGGCTCTATTGGTAAAAGCTCTTCAATCTTTCTTGAGAGTGTTTTGTATGTCAATGATCTTAGGCATAATCTATTAAGTATTAGTCAATTGTGCGATAAAGGTCTTAATGTCATCTTTGAATCAAATGGTTGTAAAGTAGTTGACATTGTGTCTAATAAGATTGTGCTTGTATGACATAGAATAGGAAACATATATATGGGACATGCATGAATCAAATATATGCCTTGTAGCTAAAAAA
Organism: Gossypium hirsutum; assembly: GCF_007990345.1. Classification (NCBI taxonomy): domain Eukaryota; kingdom Viridiplantae; phylum Streptophyta; class Magnoliopsida; order Malvales; family Malvaceae; genus Gossypium; species Gossypium hirsutum. Next base: position 50,693,285 of record NC_053440.1, read on the forward strand.
AAAATCTTTATTGTGGCATAGCAAATTAAGACATGCTAGTATGAACATTTTGTATAAATTAGCCAAACATGACTTAGTTAGAGGTTTGCCTAAGATTGAATTTGACTTAAATAAAGTTTGTGATGCATGTATTAAGGGTAGACATAGAAGAGTCTCCTTTAAACCTATTAAAGATGTATCAACTAGTAGAGTTCTTCAACTAATTCACATATACTTATTTGGTCCTATTAGGACAACTAGCTTGGGTGGAAAACAATATGCATTTGTGCTTGTTGATGACTATTCTAGGTTTACTTGGGTTATTTTCTTAAGTACTAAAGATAAGACTTTAGAAAAATTCATCACTTTTTCAAAAATAAATCAAAATGAAAAAGGTTACTCTATCACTAGTGTTAGAAGTGACAATGGAATCAAATTTCAAAATCTTGATTTTGAAAATTTTTGCAACTCAAATGTAATTAGCCATAATTTTTCAGCACATAGAACCCTTCAACAAAATGAAGTTGTTGAGAGGGAAAATAGAACTCTAGAAGATATTGCTAGAACCATGCTTTGTGAAAATAATTTACCAAAATATTTTTGGGTGGAAGCCACAAACTCCGCTTGATATATTATTAATAGAGTAATGATTAGGTCTATTTTAAAGAAAACTCCATATGAATTTTTCAAAAACAAAAAGTCTAACATTAGTTATTTTCATCTTTTTGGATGCAAGTGTTTTGTTTTAAATAATGGCAAAGACAATCTTGATAAATTTGATGTAAAAAGTGATAAACGAATTTTCCTTGGTTATTCTTTAAATTCTAAAGCTTTTCGAGTGTTTAACAAAATAACTTTAGTAGTAGAAGAGTCTATACATGTTTTTTTATGATTTTAACCTTCCTCCTAGAAAGGATTCTTGTATTGATGATGATGCAGAAATTTTTAATAATGATGATAAATTAGATCAATCATTAAGTGAGAAGATACAAGAACAAACTCAAGATACTCTAAAGAAGCTTACATTGGGGGAGAAGGAAATCACTCATCCAAGGGAATTCATCTATGTGAAGGATGGTAAGATTTTGGGAGATCCATCCAAAGGGGTAACCACTAAATCTTCTCTTAGAAATACGTGTAATTATGTTGCATTTATCTTATGCATAGGGCCTAAAAATATTAAAGAAGTATTAAATGATGAATATTGGATGTTGGCTATGCAAGATGAGTTAAATCAATTTGAGAAAAGTAATGTATAGACGTTAGTTGAAAGACCTAGTAAAAAATCTATAATATGAACAAGTGGGTTTTTAGGAAAAAACTAGATGAGACTTGAAAACATAGTGAAAAACAAGGATAGGCTTGTTACTTAAGGCTACACTCAAGAGGAATGAATAGACTTTAACGAAACATATGATTCTATAGCAAGAATGGAATTCATTAGGATGCTTTTAGCTTTTGCATGCTTTAATGATTTTAAATTATATCAAATGGATGTAAAAAGTACTTTTCTAAATGATTTTATAAATTAAGAAGTGTATGTTGAACAACCACCCATTTTTAAAGATCAAAAATTTCCAAACCATGTTTTTAAATTATAAAAAGTTTTATATGGTTTGAAACAATCTCCTAGAGCTTGGTATGAAAGACTATCAAATTTTCTTTTTGAAAAAGGTTTTAGTAAAGGAAAGGTTGATACAACACGTTTTCTTAAAAGAAAAGACAATGATTTATTAGTAGTTCAAATATATATTGATGATACTATTTTTGGTTCTACTGATGATCTTCTTTGTTAAGAATTTCAAAGCTAATGCAAGGTGAATTTGATATGAGCATGATAGGAGAATTAAACTTCTTTTTGAGACTCTAAATCAAGCAAAGGAAAGATAAAATCATCATCAATCAAGCTAAGTACACAAGGGAAATGCTTAATAAGTTTGGAATAGACAATCTCAAACCACAAGTTACACCAATGAGCCCTTCTACAAAGCTTGACAAAGATGAGGAAGGTAAATGTGTATATTTAAAGTTATATAGGTCAATAATTGGTTCTTTGTTTTATCTTACCGCAAGTAAACCTGACATTGTATTTAGTGTTTACTTGTGTGCTAGATATCAATCTTGTCCTAATGAATCACATTTACAATCTCTTAAAAGAATATTTAGATTCCTTAGAGACACTCATAACTTAGGTCTTTGGTAACCTGGAGACTTGTCCTTTAACTTGCATGTTTTCTCAAATGCAGATTTTGAAAGTTGCAAACTAGATAAGAAGAGCACCTATGGTACTTGTCAATTCCTAGGCAACATGCTCATATCATAGTTTTCAAAGAAACAAAATAATGTTGCATTATCCACCACCAAAGTGAAATAATTTTTTGTCAGCAGTTGTTGTGCTCAAGTTTTATTGATGAAACAACAATTGAAGGACTATGTAATTGATATAGATACTATTCCTATAAAGTGTGACAATTCTAGTGCTATTTGTCTCACTAGAAATCCCATCCAACATACTAGAACTAAACACATTGAAATAAAACATCATTTCATTAGAGATCATGTCCAAAGAGGAGAAATGGTTCTAGAGTATGTAGATACTTTGCACCAATTAGTTGACATTTTTACAAAACCTTTAGACATTAAGAGATTTTGGGCACTTAAAATAGAACTAGGTTTGACCACATTGCCTTGACTTTGTGTTGAATCTTTTCCATGCATTTTAACTGATTTTTCCCTTGTATATGTCTTTGTTTACAAACAGAATGATAGTATGGTGTTGATGGCTCTTGTATGCAATACTATAGGGGAAGTTTTATGTGGTTAATTGATCTATTTTGACCTTATTCTTTTTAGCATAACTTATTTTTGATACCCTTAAACTTATTTTTTTATTAAACCTATTATGCTACATGAATCATATGCATCATGCTTACTTTTTGCATTCTCATGCATATGAAATCATTAGGATTTATCCTAGAGTCATTTTAGGACACTTAGAACACTTTAGGACTTAAAAATTGTGTTTTTGAAAATTTTCTACACTTCAAAAATAGAATAGCGATTTGATATCAATCTCATTTTAAAATTATTGATACTTTTATAAAAATATCAATACTCATATAAAAATATTGATACTTACTGGGTTTTAAAGGTACTTGCACCATGATTTTTCAAAAATAGTTTTAAGAACCTTATTCCCCTTTTTCTCTTTCATCCCGAAATTTTTTTGCCAAGCTTCAAATCTCTTCAAAACTTCTGATTTTTTCGTGAAATCTTGACACTCAAATCCTTCTTAACACCTTAGCATTAGATTTATTCAACATTGCTTCAAGGTTTTCCACATTTCAAAACTTTTGAGGTAAAACCTAAATTTTCCAATCTTTTGATTTTATAAAATGTAGGTTGAAATGTTGTTTTTTGATGAATTATTCGCTTAATTTAGAGTATATATATTGTGGTTTGTTGCAGGGTATCCTATTTATAAAAGAATTTTTTTCAAACCTTTTGCACACCAAGTGTTTGACAAAATTCCTAAACAAGATTTTTTTTGTCTTTTGGTGCATTTTTAGTGCTTAGATCCCTAGTATGACCCCCTAAGAAACGTCCTAGAACCAGTGCTTCCTCGTCAAATCCTTCTAGTGGTTTTAGAATATCTTTCAATGAGTGTTTTGATTCTGACACGGAATGAGAATGTTTTAATAGGAACTTTGCGTCAAAATGAGTTTGGGAGTCTAAAAAGGTAGATATGACCATGTTAGAAGGGATAAATTTTGCTATCTTCTGATTTTTCAAAATTAGAGGTTGGATGGATTTTCTAAAAATTTCCTCACCAACTTTTTATAATCTTGTTCGAGCTTTTTTCTCAAAACGCCAAACTCAAACATGATGAGTTTGATGATACCATTATCGCCATCACATCCTTTTGAATGAACACCTTGTAACACCCTAAACCCGACCTAGACGTTATGGCTGAATCTGGCGATGTCACATGGAAAGGGATTTGAAGACATGATTGTCGAGTTTAAAAACCATTACAGTAAGTTAGCTTTTGTTTAATTCAAAAAAAAACTAGTTGATTTGCTTTAAAACTTGTCTCTTAGCGGAAGCTTTTGTAACCAATTAATTTAGGGAAAATCATTTCTATTTACGAAAAACCTTAGTTTTTAGAAATAACTGTGTTTTGTGGAGTTACAGTTTTTAAAAAAATCCATAGAAAACAGTATAAAATCCCAAATTTAAAGCCAACCAGTCCATAGTCTAGAAAATAAATCAAAAACCCCAAATAAGTAATAAATTCTAGACATTAATGAAAAATAGTCTAAAATTTACATGTGGTCATCGTCGAGTCCTCCGCTGCACCAACCCGTCAAGTTTGGGGATTACCTGTACTGATGGGCATGTTGCCCACTTGGCCCAAATTGGCCTTGGCCACGTGATCCATTTTTAATGTAACCCGTGCTAGTTTATTATTCGTATATATTTTCACTATTTACTTATATGTTCCTGCAAAGCTGTCTACATGAGTCACTGTTACTAAATTATTTATATCTTGAGCTACAGAATTTCAAATTAAGATCCGCTTGATGTTTTTGAAGCTAGACTCAAATACCTTTCTACCATAAAATTTTAAGAATTTTTGGTTCAGCCAATAAGTACAGTAAAATCTTCAAACTTACCTCTGTTCTGTTGTCTGACAGCTTCATCCCTTCTTTGCTAAAAATTAATTATCTATTAGTACAAAATTTGGATGATATTTCCATTTGTTTATATTGAAAATATACTCATTAATAATTTAAACATATAAATTTTAACCCCTAATTATTTTTCTCCAATTTTTGATAATTTTCCAAAGTCAGAACAGGGGAACCCGAATTAAATCTGACCTTCTCTCAGAAAGTTTATTATACCTCACGATTTACAATTCCATTACTTACACCATTTCTTCTATGAGAAACTAGACTCAATAATTTTTAATTCCCTGTTTTTTTCATCCTTTAATTTGATTTTCACAATTTATGGTGATTTTTCAAAATTAGCCTACTACTGTTATCCAAACAGCAAGCAATTTCAGTTTTTCGCTGAATCTTTTTTTTTTACGTTTCGGGTACACACCTAGTTTCGTTTGATGCTAAAATAATCCCCGAGCACTCCAAAGCCTATAATTGAACAAATAAAACTAATTTAATCTCACATAACCTGGTCCCAAATCGAACTCGTATTGAGGTTTTAACCTATAAGCGACTAAACCTTACCTTCAACCGATGAACAGTAATTCCCACACAAACTAAGACTTCGATTGGTGATTACGAGCCCTTGAATCCTCCCCTAATTAGCATAAACAAAACACTACAGAAGAAAGTTAAAAAAGTAGACAAATCATTTATCTAAAACTTACCGAACAATCACAGACAAACGTGGAATGACACGAGGCAAAGTGGGAAAAGAAAAATCAAGAAGATGAAGGGTGAAAGAGAGCAGAAATTCGGCAGCAATGAAGAGAAAAAGATAAGAGGGTGGAGGGATTTTGGGGAAAGGAAAAAAATAATAATAAATAATAAAAAGATGAACAGAATATTTGATAACCACCCAATCCCTTATTTCTCTCCATCAATCTCCCCACTAAATCCACTACTTAGATTTTTAGTCCATCTCAAACTCTCCTGGACGCATGAGCAAAAATAATGCCCATGCCAAAATTCGAACACAAGACCCCCTTCACACCAACACTCCACTTATCCACCAGACCAACAAGCCTATTCTATTAATTATTTTCCAACTTTTACTTAAAAGCCTACTGACCAAAGATAGGGTTTATTCATAAAAATATCAAAATTTGCCCAAGTATAGGCTTGAACTGGGGACCTCCCAAACACTCTCAGAACACATAACCACTAGAGCTAATAGATATTTGTGTCACACATTCACAATACCCAAAATTAAAATTTTGGGGTGTTACACACCTCCATTCATCTAACATTATAAGATTTTAGAAATTTGCTTCATTTGCCTCCCGAAGGTAACTCCGATGAAAAAGGACATTACAATCCTGCTCTCTACATTAAGCCGGATTTGCATCCAAACTCAATATCTATGATTTTGTTCTCCGTTTGATTATCACTAGGAATTTGCATCCTATCAAGAAACATGCCAAGCTTTGTAACATCGATTATTGGTGAATCGATTCCCTCCATTCCAATAGGCGTCCCTACCTAGCTCTTATTATGTTCAAGGACATAACTACGGCTATTGGGAGGGCGATGTCCACAAATCTCACCCTTCCCTATGGCACTTATTTTTCATATATTTTTAGAAAGTTAGGTATTAGTACCCTTAAAGACACCCACATTTCCTCTAATCAGCCTATTAGTTATGGGGCCTTTCACCATGCCAACTATCATTTTGATGCTAACTCCTGTGAATGGATCAAGAGTGGTCACCCAGCTGCAAATGGAGACGTCATTGCTAAAGATGTATTTGAAGATATTCCGTCACCCGAGCATGTTCCTCCATCGGCTACTTCATCCCAGGCTACTCAACCTTTTTTCGATGTTAATGTTTCTATCCTCGATGCTCTACACTCTTTGAGTAACGATGTTAGGGGACTTAGAGATGAGGTTAGATCTTAACTGTCGACTTTAGAGATACAAATGGCATCACTTCTAGCACATCATCCCTCAACTCTTCCGTTTTCTCCTAATGATGAAGATTAGGATAGCTTTAATACATTCATATCATTCTCATGACATTTGCACTACTATTTTTGTTGCTTCCTATGTCTATGTTTTATTGCACCTTATTACTTAATCAGTATTTAAAGATGCTATGATTTTTTTAATTGCAAATGTTAGTTCATTCTTTCTTTATTTTTTCTTGAATTGATATTTTTATATAACAAAAAGGGGAGAAAGTAAAGGTAAATTGATTGATATTGTGCTAAATTAAATTAACTTTATGCAAGTTATGTGACCATTCTTTTCAAGTAAAAATGAATGTCAAAATTTTGAATTTATGACATTTTTTTATTTAAGCCTTAAATTAATAATGACTTTTATTAAGATGGAGCAATTTATTCAAAAATAAATTTACCAAATGTTTTGTTATCCCAAAAAGGGGGAGATTATTAAACTAGGCTTTATTTGATAATATGTTTTGATATAAAAAATTAAAATATTTTTGAATAAAAGTTAAAGTTGAACAAAATTGACAAAATGATTTCTCAAATGAAGTCAAGAGATAAAAATTTTGAATCTTTACTTTGAACTCTTAGAAAAAATTTTAATCAACTTTAAAGTCAAGTTAAAATAAGTTTAATCAAGTAAGAATTTTTTCAACTAGTCAAACTATTTTTGAAACAAGTTAGTATAACTCCATCCATACTTTTTGACCTAGTATTGATAGTTTTCAAAATACCGATACCCCTTTTAAAAACAATACCAAATTGACATTCCGGTTTCCACAAATTCAACTATGTATCGATTTGGTAGCAATACTTTTCATATGGTATCGATAAAATTTATCTAGCATCGATATCTTCAGCTTCAATGGGCACTAAATTTTGCATTTAATGTAAAAATTATCAATACCTTTTTAGCTGGTATCAATACTCGTTGTTACAGGTGAATTAAATGCACTGGTTTTCACATCCCCAATGGCTCTATTCATATCTACAACAACCACAACGATTGAAATCAATTAAAGGGTATCAATACCAGCTTCTAAAGATCCTACAACAATAAGAGTGATAATTCAAGCCTAAACGACCAATCAATCAACCTTTATGCTCAATTTTAATACTTTTCTTATACACATTTGTGAGCTTTCATTGTTATTCTTTTAACTTAAGTGTATTATTGTTTATTAGTGCTTAATTGACAAACAATTCAATTAGTGCTTAATTGACAAACAATTCAATCTTGTAAGGATTTCTTCTTAGTTTGCTATTTGTGTTTACTCTTTGGGAGGGTTAGTGTCTTAAGGTTTGGGTAGAAACCTTAAGGAGTTTGTAAGGCTAAATGTTGTCCTAAAAGGTTATTAAGTTAGTGAACTTTGGAAAATCCTTAGTTGTGGAAAGCTAAAGTAGTGGAGTAGGCAATTAGAGCTGAACCACTATAAATCGAAGTGTTCATTATCTCCACAATTCGCTTAGCAATCACAAATTTTTAAAAGGCCAATTCACCCCTCCCTCTTAGTGATTTCGAGTTGAAATATCGAGCTAACAAAACCCATTTTTCCAGAAACATACAGAACCTTTAAAATTTTTCTGAAATCCATAATTTTATTCTACGTACACAGATAGGTTAAGAACCTTACCTGCTTTCTAGTTTCCCTACTTTTATTCTACGTACATAAGTGTTGCCCCGCATGGCCGGGGTCATTCTCCAATCCTGATTTGCATTTGCATGCCTTACCACAGGCAAATCACATATGATATTATCCTTCTCTGTCTTCCATCTCAATCACATTTCGACAAACCTCCACAAATCTACATAATTCATACATATGCATTTTTCATGTCTACACACACAACATACATCATGATATACCAACATTCAACCGTAGAATAATTTATTATTTGCATGATATTCACTCAGGCATACCTAACACGTGATACTGAAAATACATGAACAACCATTTAAGTCATGAGTTCAGGATTTCAAATGGAGGTTGATGGCAAATCCATATACTTAGCTTTTCCCTTGCTATACGAGCTTCCTTAGTCAACAAAACATAACAACCACTTCAAAAGTCCAACGAAAACCACTCATCATCATAAGAACCATAATTCCTTGGCATGTAGAGGCCATCTAAATGATTATTCGCAACCTTACCCATGATAGAACAAAATCAATGGATAACAGAAATCATTAACTTTCGTCCCTTTTCTTAAATTCATTAATACAAAAAGGTTAGAAAGCTTACTAGCTTGATAAATCCAAATTTACTTATGCACAAACTTTAGTGTCTTTCCTCTATGCAGACCGCTCTTAATTTTTCTTTCTTACCACAAGACTAATGAAGAAGATGAAGAAAGAATTAAAAAATGAAAGAATAATAGCGGAGAATAATGTCTCCACCTTATATAATACTCTCTCACTTCCATCATCGATCTCAAATTCAGCAACCAAGTGTAAATCCATAATCATCATGTCCCCCACTAAGATATATTCCTAGCTCAAACTTAACGGAACCAAGGTTCAAATCCAACCTTTCCACAATCAGTCCGCCAATTCCTCTTATTTCCACTAGAACCCGCTCAATTTGTAACATTTTCAAATTAATACCTAAAATCACCATTCCAACTTAAAATTAACATTTCGGGGTGAGACAAAATTCTTTTAATTTCTATTATTAATGATTAGGGATAATTTATTATACCTGATATTGTCCAAGTGGTAACTTTGCATCAAGACAATATTGTTCAACCATTGTGACACATTATACCCGACCCAGTTGTTTGATCTGAATATAAAACACCACATTTCATTACCGAAGCACCTTACTTTTCTATCTTACCTTTTTTTTAAAAGGAAACGTAGTGGTAAAATTATTTTATAAAAATTTTGGCAGCATTTTTGCTTATTTTATGTAAAAAACCTGCAAAAGTTTAGATTTCACAATATATTCACATTCAAACCATCTCCCAAATCAATTCCCCACACTTTGATTTCTCAAAACATACTAATAAACTAGATTTCTACGCTTTACTATTTCATCAAAAATATTAATTATAAAGTAAAGAAAACATAACGAAAATATTTAAATTCAGTTTACGACATAGTATTATAGATACATGCCTAGGTACATGCCATTTATATCAACTACAAATTAAACTTTTTACCAACATGGTTTGAGCTAAGCTTCGGTTCTTCGGATGTTACTGGAATGACATATCGAATCTAATTATCTGCGCACTGAAAAATATATAAACCGTACGTTGAGCAATTTTTATGCTTAGTGGTGCTAATATCATATAAATCATTACATAAATATTGAACATAAATTAATCGATAGAAATAAATTAAAAAATGATTATAAATATCATCAATAACACCACAATAAAAGAAAATTCTAATATTAATAAACTTTAATATTTTGATGCAGACAAATCGAATAAAGAAAAAAAGTTTTTTAATCAAATCCAAATCGGGTAATTAATTTAATTCGCACAATATGGAAATTCAAATAAATTCAAATTTTGCTTTTTCTTTTCTTTCAATAGGCTCCGCACTAAGTTTTATACTCATAATCAAATCCACGAATCCGCCACCTAGAGTTGTTGGCAGTGATGGCTATTAAAGTAGTCCACGACCCTCTGGGAATTGGGACTGCCCACAACCCTCTGGGAATTAGGGTTAATAATAATAAAACCTGACCAATTTGGCCTTTCTTCCCTTGACCTTTTGGGAATTGGGGAGTTCTGAATCCTTTGATGTAAAGACTCTATGATAAGCCAACTATATCTGATATTGCCTAACTTAGTGAAACGGGGTAAAAACCAAATTTCATGATCCATTTCAATTCCATTTTCATATGATTCTCACCTCAATTTCATTTCATATTCAAATCACATATCGCCTAATGTAATTAGGCTTACAATTCAAAACATATTAAACATTTTCTTACTCAATCATCTAAAATCATAATACTCAAATTCATATCATAATAATAAATTTTCCAATTTAATCATTTGAAAAACATAATATTCATCTCAATACATAATTTTATAAATATTAACTAAATCATTCAAACTCATCTAAAACTCATAAAATAAAATAAAATAAACATAACTAGTCATAGTAAACTAAATATTCTAAAGCTTTATTTAATGAAAATAAGATATTAGCACAAACTGAAGTTTCAATCGCTTTACTCCTTTTCTTTGCCTTTCTCCTTCAATATGCTCGCTTCGTTTTTTAGCTACAATAGGAGCAATTCAATAAGAAACAATGCCATTTATCCATTCTAATACTAAAACCAATAATAACTAACTTAAATATGCATAGTTCATCAAGTTAACAATTTAAGTTTCCTAGTTCGAAATTCACATATCTTTCTACTTGATTATCTACTTTCAATTTCGTCTTTACCAGAATACTCACTGCTTCACAAGCTATCATTTAGTACCAATATTACACAAAGAGGCCAATGTTCCCTAATTCTCTTTCACCATGGCCAAATGTACCAAATAAACTTTCCATTCATTTTTATTCCTTTTTTACACTTCTAACAAGCTAGAACTCATCTTCTAACCATTTCCTATCCAAAAATATACCTACTTCACTTAAGTTTTCTAAGCTTCTGATCAAGTAACAAACTCTACAACCTCAAAAACCAAAGTCATTAAGAAGGTTCAGTAGAGAAAGGATTATAATGAGTTAAGTGACATATTTTGACCTTGAGGTACATCAAATGGATGTCTAGATTGTGTTTCTCAATGGTGACATTGATGAGACGACTATATGGCGTAGCCAAAAAGCTTTGTGTTCGGTGATGCTTTACAAATTAAAAAAAAATCATCTATGGGCTTAAGCATGCCTCTCATAAATGATATTAAAAATTTCACCAATTGTTTATCTCATTCAATTTTGAGATAAATTTGGTTGATAATCGTATATATCACAAGTTCAGTGGGAATAAGGTTCTATATTTGCTTTTATATGTTGATGACATTTTGTTTGCCAATAATAAGTAGTTTCAATCAATGGCTCAATAATGGTTTAGAGATTTAGGAAATGCAAAATATCTCTATTGTATTCTTAAGTTTGTACATGTTCGGATATTGCGTATATTGTTGCGACGTTGTACAAATATTTGAGCAATTTGGGTATGGATCATTGGAAAACAGTTGAACGATTCATATATTATTTTCAAAAAGAAAAAAAAACAAAACATTGCATGCTTAAATATCAAAGGTTCGATAAGTTAGAGATCATCAAATATACAAATCCGATTTTGATGGGATATGGATACAAAATATTTCCATTAAGGTGAAAATTATGAAAATAAATGATAGTCTTTTATTCAAATGATAACAAGAGTACATGAAAGTCAAAACATATAGACTTTAAATTCGCCATTATTAAAGTAAGAGTTTAGAGTGGTCAGATGTCTATAAAGTATATTGGGACAAACTGTAGCATCCTAACTTCTCGACTGATCAACCGGGCAAACCAAAATTGCTACAATCACACAAAATTTTTAATTAAGATATTAACAAGTGTATTAATGGTGATTAACAATAATAACTTCATTAAATTGTAGCAAGCAATTTCCGTTGGATTAATTACAATGTTTTTCAAACTCAGTTACAAGAAATTCTAATCCTGAGGATTAGCCTATAGGTTTCCCCCACTATATACATGTTACAGATGAGAGGAACAACCTTACATAAGCTTGACGGATTATGGCTTAATCCCTCTCCAGCATCTCGTATAGCTCATTTTACTTGAAAAGAATAACAAGAATCTAGGTAAGTTCAAATGAACTTAGTGAATTTTAATATAACACACTCGATCATGATATTATCATGTGATATGACTTCAATGGCCTGGTCTCAAGTTTGATATCAAAGGCACGAGGGCAGATCGCACGCCTTCTAGGTGCACACTTGACGTTTTCTAGGGCCCTTGCTAGCCCCTCTAGATTCTCCCCTGCAAGCTTCCTTTATTTTATTTTTTTCCCTTGTACTATATATGAATTTATAATTTAATAATTTATAAGAAATAAAATTATAATTGTTCATTTTTTTGGGTTGCTTCTCTTTACAATAAAATATTTATAATAATTTTACTAGTCCTTTTTTTCTATAATTTTGGTCAAATTTGCACTTAATCATAACCAATAACAGATCTATTTTTAAAAAAAATATTGTTCTTCTATATTTTTTCCTATCACTTTGGTGAAAATGAAGCTTTGACTACTTATTACCCTTCCTCAATTTCAGTTTATTTACTTAAAAAAGAGATATAAAAGTAGTTTATCATAAAAATGCATTAATTTATTAGTAAAATCGAATATTATAAACCCAAATAGAGGTGTAGTAATGATTCTATTATCAGACGTATTGTGAGCATCCCTCCACCACACCTAGCTGATGGACCTGATAGGATTTCGTAGGTGTCGAATCCTAAAGGAGACTTTTTGGTGAAGAGCGCTTAGTGGTTACTAAAGGAAGATAGTTGGAATCCCAACGATCCGATATGGAATACTCCTTGAAATTTCAAAGGCCCTCATGGAGTTCAACTTTTTCTTTCACTCACCTTTAAAGAACATCTTCTCACTAACATGGAGTGTGTTCGACAAGGCATTAGCCATGAAACATCGTGTCTAATTTGTGGTCATGCTGAAGAGAGCGTCTTACATGTTTTTAGAGACTATTTGACTGCTAAAGAAGTTTAGAGACAAATTATTCCTTCTAATCAGGATAATTGGTTTTGCATACTAATGGAGTTGTTAATTTGAGTACAGGTTTAGCATTCGCAGGGGGGTGATATGGAATCATCAAGGGAACTGGATTTTGGGATTTAACCATGTTAGAAGTTGTGTGACCCAAATTCTTGTAAAAATAAACACAAGTGGCAAGATAAGGGGATCTATGAGGGCGAACTCCGATATTTGATGTTTACTTCCTCTATTTGATGTTGATTACAATAAGGTGTTTTAACCTTACTGTATTGCTTCTATTTGACTTTGATTAGAATAAGGTTTTAAACCTATAAATAGACGTAATCATCTCTCCTCTTGTATCATTCGAATTTGACATAATGAATTTTCTTCTCCTCTGCCCGAGGTTTTTCTCCCAAAAGAGTTTCCACGTAAAAAAATTATGTGTGTTCTATTTTTCTTTCTTTTCTTTGCGATACATTGTCATTATCGACGTTCTATTTTTCACAAACCATTCTCTAGGGATGTGTTCTGTTTTTTATGCTGAGCTGTAGGGTATCTTCAATAGGCTAATTATTTTGCAAGATTGAGGTTTAAATAGCATATTGACTCACACGGATAGCCTTGAGGTAGTTCATGCTTTGTAAAGGTGTAATACAACTAGTTCGAGCTCTGCAATGGTTAGGCGGATCCAAAAAAAGCTACAAAGTTTCGAGCATTGGAAGATAAGACATGTACAAAGGGAAGCCAACATCGTCGTTTTTTATTGCATATATTGTTAAGACGTTGTACAAATATTTGAGCAATTTGGGTATGGATCATTGGAAAGTAGTCGAACGATTCATATATTATTTTCAAAAAGGAAAAAAAAACAAAACACTGCATGCTTACATATCGAAGGTTCGATAATTTAGAGACAGATCTGATTTTGATGGAATATGGATACAAAGTTTTTCCATTAAGGTGAAAATTATGAAAATAAATTATAGTCTTTTATTCAAATAATAACAAGAGTACATGAAAGTCAAAGCATATAGACTTTAAATTCCTCATTATTAAAGTAAGAGTTTAGAGTGGTCAGATGCTTATAAAGTATATTGGGACAAACTGTAGCATCCCAACTTCTCGACTGATCAACCGGGCAAACCAGAATTGCTACAATCACATAAAATTTTTAATTAAGATATTAACAAGTGTATTAATGGTTATTAACAATAATAACTTCATTGAATTGTAGCAATCAATCTATGTTAGAATAATTACAATGATTTTCAAACTCAGTTACAAGAAACTCTAATCTTGAGGCTTAGCCTATAGGTTTCCCCCACTATATGCATGTTACGGATAAGAGGAACAAGCTTACATAAGCTCGACGGATTCTGGCTTAATCCCTCTCCAGTATCTCGTATAGCTCATTTTACCTGAAAAACATAACAAGAAGCTAGGTAAGTTCAAATGAACTTAGTGAATTTTAATATAACACACTCGATCATGATATTATCATGTGATATGACTTCAATGGCCTGGTCTCATGTTTGACATCAAAGGCACGATGGCATATCGCACGTCTTCTAGGTGCACACTTGACGTCTTCTAAAGCTCCTGCTAGCCCCTCTAGATTCACCCCTGCATGCTTCCTTTATTTTATTTTTTCCCTTGTACTATATATGAATTTATAATTTAATAATTTATAAGAAATAAAATTATAATTTTTCATTTTTTTGGGTTGCTTCTCTTTACATTCGCTCATATTTAGGATGTTGTAGTAGGTTTTTATAATAATAAAAAAACAAAGATATACTTGTATAAAATTTTATTTCATCTTTTTCATCTTTTTTAAATTTTAATATTGTTTAATGTTTGTAGTAATCTTTCTAACTGTTTGAAACCTTTATTATTGACAGATTAGCATAGGTGTATTATGTATCGAGTTTTACTCTTTTAACATTCTATGAGTTTAGTTCCTTTTTCTACCAAGAAAAAAAATTGAACGATAAATTTTTATTTTTTAGAAATTTAGTAAGTGCATTGAGTTTTTTTTTAGAAATTTTTAAGCTTTCTGGTCCCCACAAATGAACAAAGTTTCATTTTCTTTACCATATTTACATGTATGAATAGTTCCAAATTCTTTTATGTTGGAGATTCTTACTTTTTGGGTAATATGGTTTGCGATGAGGAGATTAAAAAGGCTCTCTTTGATATGACTTCATTAAAGGTTCCAGGTAGTGATGGGTTTTAGGCTAATTTTTTCAAAAACAGTGGAGTGTGGTGGGAAAAGATGTTTGCGATTGGGTTAAAAAGATTTTTACCGATGGCTTTATCGATCCAAATTCGAATAATACTTTCATTCCTCTTATCCCTAAAGTTTCTAATCCTAAAACTTTTTCACAGTTTTGACCCATTAGTCTCTGCTCTATGTTTTATAAATTGGTGATGAAAGCTATATCGAATCATTTTAGGGTTGTTTTCCCTAAAATTATTGTTGAGGAACAAGTAGGGTTTATAGCTGAGAGAAATATTACTGATAACATCGTTATAGCTCAAGAAGTTATTCATTCGATGAAAGGTAGGAGGAACATGAAGCCTTGGATGATGATTAAAATTGATCTTAAAAAAGCTTATGATAAGGTTAGGTGGGAGTTGATTGAAGCATTTATTCAGGCGGCTAGCATTCTGGAATATTTGGGGAAGGTTATTATGTCTACAATTTCAAATTCTACCATGCATATATTGTGGAACGGGTGCTCTACTCAAAAGTTTAAGCCGGCAAGGGGCATACGCCAGGGATGTCCTGTTTCTCCTTACTTGTTCGTTCTCTGCATCGAATGGCTTGGACATGATATTTGTTCCAAGATTTCTAATAATCAGTAGCATCCAATTAGACTCTCCAGGTCAGGTCCTAACTTATCTCATCTTTTTTTTGCTAGTGATTTAGTTATTTTTAGCAGGGCTGATATGAAGCATGCCAAAATCACCAAAGGAGTTTTAGATCGCTTTTGTGCTTACTCGGGACATAGAGTTAATGCTCATAAGATAAATATTTGTTTTTCCCATTGTGTCGAGGAGGATTCTTAGAGAACTGATTAGTAACTAGATAGGTTTTCAAAAGGTTAACGATCTTGAATCCTATTTAGGGGTTCCCTTATTCTATAGAAGAGTCACTAAAGGTACCCCAAGATTTGTGGTGGAAAAGGTACGTACTAAACTTTCCAGTTGGGATGCTGGATAGTTGTTTCTTGTCGAGAGAGCTACTTTAGCTCAATTTGTTTTGCTTTCTATACCTAACTATTTTATGCAGACTATGATGATACCTAAAGGGATATGCGAGGAAATTAAGAGTTTGGTTAGACAATTCATCTGGGGTTCTTCAAGTGGGAAGAGGAAGTTGGCCCTTACTTTTTTCAATAGCATTCTAATAGAGGTCTCAGGTTGAGAAGATTAGAAGACCAAAATGTCTTTTTTCTCATGAAGTTGGGGTTTAATCTAGTTTCAAACCATAAAGCCTTATGGGTTAAGGTTCTTCATTCTAAGTATGGTTTGGAAGATAGCTTGCCTAATAATATTATGAGAAATAATTGTTCTTTTCTATGGAAAGGTATGTCGAGGATATGATATGGCCCTTATTCAGACATAACTTGATATGGTTAATGGGCAATGAAAAGTCTGTTCAATGCTAGCTGGATCCTTGGATACCTCAAATTGGATCGTTAATCAGTCAAATACCTTCGTACCGAAATTCGGAGGTAGATTGCCGACTTAAAGACATGGTTACTTTAGAGGGTAATTGGAATCTCAATCTCTTCCGTTTATGGGTCTCTAATTCTATTATCAGACGTATTGTGAGCATTCTTCCACCACACCCAACTGATGGGCCTGATAAGATTTCGTAGGAGTCGAATCTTAACTTATTGGTCACTAAAGGAAGATAGTTGGAATCTTAAGGATCCGATATGGAATACTCCTTCAAATTCAAAGGCCCTCATAGAGTTCAACTTTTTCTTTTTCTCACCTTTAAAGAACATCTTCTCACTAACATGGAGTGTGTTAGATAAGGCATTAGCCATGAAACATCGTGTCCAATTTGTGGTCATGCTAAAGAGAGCATCCTACATGTTTTTAGAGACTTTTTAACGACTAAAGAAGTTTGGAGACAAATTATTCCTTCTAATTAGGATAATTGGTTTGAATACAGTTGGAGTTGTTAATTTGAGTACAGGTTTTGCATCCGCAGAGGGAGTGATACGGAATCATCAAGGGAACTGGATTTTGGGATTTAACCATGTTAGAAGTTGTGTGACCCAAATTCTTGTTAAAATAAATACAAGTGGCAAGATAAGGGGATCTACGAGGGTGAACTCCGATATTTGATGTTTACTTCCTCTATTTGATGTTGATTACAATAAGGTGTTTTAACCTTACTACATTACTTCTATTTGACTTTGATTAGAATAAGGTTTCAAACCTATAAATAGACGTAATCGTCTCTCCTCTTGTATCATTCGAATTCAACATAATGAATTTTCTTCTCATCTACCTGTGGTTTTTCTCCCAAAAGGGTTTTCACGTAAAAAAATTCTTTGTATTCTATTTTTCTTTCTTTTCTTTGCGATACATTGTCATTATCGACGTTCTATTTTTCACAAACCATTCTCTAGGGATGTGTTCTGTTTTTTATGCTGAGCTGTGGGGTATCTTCGATGGGCTAATTATTTTGCAAGATCGAGGTTTGAATAGCATATTGATTCACACGGATAGCCTTGAGGTAGTTCATGCTTAGTAAAGGTGTAATACAACTAGTTCGAGCTCTGCAATGGTTAGGTGGATCCAAAAAAGCTACGAAGTTTTGAGCATTGGGAAATTTGACATGTACAAGGGGAAGCCAACGTCGTCGTTGATCGAATTGCCAAGAGGGTGTTTGCAAAGAGGGAGGGAGTTAATGTTTTGACATCTGCTCCTACAGATCTTCTAGTCTTTCTCAAAAGTGACAAAGCTAACGCTACTTTCGATTGTATCAATGTAGTTTAATCTTTTAAGTTATGTTTTTATCACCAAAAAAATTTGATAACTGAAAATATTTAATAGCATGTGTTGCAATATAATTAATTGCTCTAATTTCCATGTATGAAGAACCATATATAAACAATTAATTCCATATTTCCCGCTCCCTCACAAAGTTTTCACGTGCTACCAAACGGCTGCTATTCCCTTGGGTTGAAGTATATACTAAAATATGCAATTCAGGCTCTATGTTAAAGAATTAAGTAATTCAGGTATTAATAAAAAAAATCTAAAAGGCGATTTGAATTTGATAAAATATATGAACAAAACGTATTTGTCTATTATTGTTATTTAATCTTAAAGACGTGTATTTTATATGTTGGTAATGGGACCAGTAAACCAATGTCGAGCACTAACGATCCACCAAGAAACAGTAATAAAAAGCAGACCACCAACAGCAACAGGCGTGTAGTTGAGTGTCTCAGAGGTGACTGGATAGGCAACAGGCAATGAGAATAGGACCGAGATGGTCGCCACCCATAGCACTGCGATCCAACCAACCACCACTCCATAGCGCCCGAGGTTGAAGGGTCCTGGGACAAACGATTTCCGACCCAAGCTTACCCTAAAGAATATTGGTAGGGCGTAAGCGATGTATAGTCCTATTGTTGCAATAGATACCATGGCCTGAAATGCCACCAAGCTTCCTAGAGACTGCAACGACAACAACAAACATAAACAAAGGGAACATTGTTTGCTATTAATGAATATTGCTAATTGCTAATTGCTAATTGCTAAACATGGAGGAAACAAGTACTTATATCTGTTCCATCCACTAGCCTATATCAATATCATCTAAACTGGTACGAATTGAATTTACCACTCGGATGCAACAAATAAAGGATTCATTTAAGTAATGGTTAATTGGATGGCATACCGTTAGTGCCATACAAAAGGAGATAAATGCAGAGAGCCAAACTGCATTTATAGGAACCTCCTGCTTGTTTACTTTATGCCATAAAGATGACAATGGCATGGCACCGTCTCTCGAGAACGCATAAACCATCCTGAAAACAGATATCTAGTTCAATCAATTGCCACTTGATAGAAAACAATATCCAAGAGATTTGTCTTACAAGAACATAAGAAAATGGATTTACCTTGAGTTGCTAGTAACGGAACTCATACCGCAAAAGAATATGGCAATTGCAATCACTCCCAAGCAAATAATTCCCCCAACACCACTGCCATATCTATTCTTAAATGCAAGGTAAAATATTTCAGCGATAGCATAGCCTCCGGCATCATTATCTTCACTCAAAAGATATGGGATGTCGGTAACTGCAAAGGTAATACCGAGTAGGTAACCCCATCCAAAAATAATAGATATCCCAATGGCACTAATTATTCCTTTTGGTCCATTCTTATCAGCATTCTTGGTTTCCTCTGTCTACAAATAGAAGTTTAAGATGAACAACATGATTTAGTTCCATTTGTCAGATTGGAAGTGTTCCATAAGGCAGAAGTAATTAAAAATCCAACGCAAAAGCCAATCTAATGATAGTACAAATTCACACAACGCTGGTAAAACTTTGTTCTTGTTCATGTTTCCAAAAGCAGACCTAACAAATAGCATGCCCTAAAGATTTATGTCATTAAGTTTCACCAAAGATATACGGAACCGTTACATGGTACTCAATTAAGTTTGATAACCTTTTGTTACCCTTGATTTTTCTACAGCTTTAAAGATGCGTTTGATTGAGAAGGAAATTAAGGAAAGGCAAAAGTTTACCATATGAGCAGATGCATCATATCCAGTAAGGGTATATTGACTCATAAGAAGCCCAAGAACAAAAATATAGACTTTACTGTTTATTCCCTCTCCATTATCAGTGTTGAAATGAGTGAACACAAACTTGGCACTAGCCCTCTCCGTAGCAACTGAGGGTATGAGGATCATAAGAAGAACAACACCTAGAAGCAAAGAACTGTAAGTCAAAAACGGGGGATTGCTTAAGCCAGAATTCATGTTAAGCCCGGATATCTTCATACCTAGAAGATTCCATACAGCAGCTAGCTGCCCAAAGAAAGATAAAACTGAAATGGGAAGACTGTTTATTATAGCATGCATAGATAGAATTGCCCCATGGAAAGCAATCACTACATATTTAGATGCCTCATATCCACCACCATTTTTTCCACCTGTGCTAAGGAGAATTATCACCTGAATCAGTTGTGCAAGTGAGAAATCTACA
Organism: Gossypium hirsutum; assembly: GCF_007990345.1. NCBI lineage: Eukaryota > Viridiplantae > Streptophyta > Magnoliopsida > Malvales > Malvaceae > Gossypium > Gossypium hirsutum. The sequence goes on from NC_053440.1 coordinate 50,713,900, forward strand.
CTTGTTGTAACAGCCCACTGCAAATGAAAAAGTAGTTTATGTTGTTAGAACTTGTTATTGTGTTAGTATCTAATCTCCATGAAGATTGCCTTCCACTGATACATTCAAGCAAATGAAATTCGAAGACACACCTGACCAACAATATTGAACCTGCCAATAAATAAATTGTCTGCATTAGAGGCATCGAAGGGAGATAAAGCTGGCTATCCCTTTTGATTATACAGAAGTACAAATATGAACATATGTAAGCTCTAAGACAACAGTGAGTCAGTGAGATAAAACCCTATTGTCTACTGAGACAATTCAGTACTAATAAGGGGAAACGGAAAAGAAGAGCTTGTTATTCAAACTGTAATTGGATTTCTATGCAGAATCACACCCGAATTTATACAAGAAAGTGGCTAATATACATGGAAAGGAGCACCAAAGCAAAAGTGTTTCCCTTTCCCATGGTCTCAGGTGTGAGGTAGGGCATGAGCATGCCAAGTACTGAGGTTGAATTACACTGTAGGAAATCAAAGGGAAACTAAAATCCTACATCAAGACCATTTATCTAATGAAAAGAACATATATGCACAGAGGGCACAAGAACTTAATGGCCTCAATTTTGGGGCTGAAGCAGTGACAAATATATTTTTAATGGACCTCATGTGCAAAAATACAGAGCTCTAAAACATGCAGTACATGCTCAAAGGAAGCTTAATCTATGATTTGATCCAGTGTTTTGGAGCTATACTTCAATAAAAATATAAGATGACGTCAGCTTGAGAAACCAATCAAGCTGGCCATGGTTATGTCATCCGTATGCATCCTGTACTGCCAGGAAAACGATCTAATAACATACGCAAAACGAGCTTCTCGTACAGTTGATAGTTCATATGGTCAATAAAGCTTCTCAACTCTCAAGAGCTTAAACTTGTAGACTAAGAACACTAACTCTCAGGTCAAAACCATAAAAACACTAGCATCGACCACAAATTAATGCAAAATCGAATAAGAATATCTCATTGGCAGGTTTACGGCATAATCAAAACAAAATCCCAGTCAAATGTCATAATCTTCCTTTTGGCAATGAAAGTTTCCACCATTCATAAACTGGATTCAATTAAATAAAGGCAATACCATCATCGAATTTAAGATCGAAGCAATAAAGTCTCAGTCATAAAGTAGCAAAACTCATCAAAGTGAATGTGAACTGTAGATGTTAGTTAATTAAAAAAAGAAACCCAATTACCAGCCAGTGAACCAAGAGGCAAAGGGTGCCCAATTTCGGCCAGCAAGCCTAGCACTCCAATAATAAAGGCCACCAGAAGTTGGGTAAGAGGAACAGATTTCAGCCATTGATAACCCAACAAACATGGTAAACCCACCAGCTATAAACCAACCATAAACCAAAGAGATTGGTCCACCAAAAGTCAACCCAGTGTTGTAGAGTGTGGTGATACCAGTAAGCACTGATATGATGGAAAATGAAAACGCAAAATTCGAAAACACCCTGCAATATGGTTTGAACAAAAATCAAACAAAGAGAGCTCATCCTTTTTTTTTTTTTTGGTTTCCGGTTGACACTCTTCACAATCAAAATTTGAAACAAGTAAAAAGGGTTGTGAAGAACTTTACGATAAATCACGCTTGAGCTCTTGTTTGTAGCCAAGCTCTCTGAGACGGGACTGCCCTGAATCCACCAAAACGCTCCCATTTTCAACTGTATGAGATGGAACACCCATTTTTTGGCAGACCTGAACCGTACTTTTCACAACGGAAAGGAGAAAAAGGAAAAGGATATATTGGGTTGTTTTTCTTCTTTCTTTCTTTTTTTTTTCTCTCTGTTCCCGTTCTTCCTTACTGTATAACCAATCACTCTCTGTGATTCTTGTGTCCTTATGAATTATTTAATGATTAATCAAAGATCATATGCAGATCAGATCCCATATAAAAGTCAGATCAATGGAAATTTGTGATAACTTCACTGGCCAAATAGAGGGTTTCACACACTGCTATGCATTGATGACAAATTCAAGAAATGGTTTTTTTTTTGTCACATAACAGTAATTAGGAAAAAAAATGGGAAATTCGAGGCCAGGATAGTGGATGGTCAAACACACCAAGTTCAAGCTGTACACAAGCATAGGGCGAATCCAATTGCTTGCATGATTATTATTTTTTTCATTTTCAGTTAATTTAATTTAATTTTTTACTTGATACAGAGCCACTGAAATGATCGTAAATTGAATATATTTTTTAACACATGTTAAAATGAAATTGATTGCCACCAACCAATCGTTAATAATTCAACGCTGAATAAATGGTGGTTTCAACGTGTGGAAACGAGGACCGACACTCTGTTCATTGTGAAGTAAATCCAGGAATTTTGTTTCTCCTCCAATTTTAAATTGTGCAATTTGTTTAGAATCTTACACTATGTTTGGTTGGGTGTATTGGCTAATCCAATACACCCCTAATCGGTGGCCCCACCCAATCCTCCCTCATTCCTATGTTTGGTTCATAGTATTGCCTAATACAGGCCTATTACGTTACGCCCCTAATCCTCGAAATTCTCTGTTTTGTAATCCCTGCCTCCTCCTCAGATTACATCCGTTTTACATCTCACGCCCTGATTTGCCCTCCCAACTCGAAATCCACCTCCAGCCTCTCCCTCCCAACATCAAACAGCAGCTGCGAGCGAAGTCACCTCCACCCGACTCCACCGTCTCAGGTCTCCGGCCCCATTATTTCGGTAAGTGCTTGTTCACTGTATCTTTCCATCCTCTTGTTCTGGGGTGTTTTTACTGTATTTCCCGTTGTGGGTTGTGATGTTCATGGCTGCTTTCTTTGGGTTTTTTGGCTATGCTCTTCAATGGCTTGTTATCAAACAAATCATTTCCCTGCCTTATTTCCTGGTTAGTTCTCCATCTTTATAGACTCTTTCATGGTATTAGTAACTTTGATAGACTTAAATTGCCTGGTTTCTCTTCTTCCTGGGATTTCTAATCTGTTCTATTTTTTTACTGAATTTTGCAGTTTTTTTTCCTTCCATTTTCTTTAAATTATTTATTCTATTTTCAGAATTTGCTGCTTTTGTAAGTTTAATTTTTTTTATCTTCGTTTCCATGGGTAGGTTGGGGGGTTAGTGGAATAATTATATACTGAACCTCAATCCATACAAAATCAAACATTAGAACACAATGTAAAGAGATTGTAAAGGAAGAAGCGCCATCGTCCTCCTCCGGTGTCGTTCCTGCGGAAAGCCGTCCTTTTGGTAGCCTGAGAGGTGTTCAATGGCGTATCAATCTTGGGATTCTACCTCCTTCTTCTTCAATTGATGATCTTCGTAGGGTAACTGCTGATTTTCGCAGAAGGTAACCATTTCATCTTTACCTTTTCTTTTTTTTTTAAATCCTAAGAAAAATTTAGCATCAGAGTGTGAATTTTTAAATTACAGCTTCTTTTTTTATTGTACAGATTACCTAAACTTGATTTAATTTTTTTTTCTAATTTTATATCCATTTTGTTCATATTTTTATAAAGCATTTCAGCTAATTCTAGCTTAAATTTTATTTAAAATTGATAACTTTGTGTCTCTCTTAGATTGTTTCAAAGAACATTGTTTTCCTTAATTAAATTATAATTTTTTTTTGTAAACTAACTTCGTGAATTTAGATATGCTGGTTTGAGAAGGCAACTGTTAGTGGATCCACATGTTCCCAAGGATGGAGCAACCAATTCCCTTGATCTTGTTATGGATAATCCACTTTCACAAAACCCAGGTAATTGTAATGTTTATGCTTTCTGTTTTGCTGTATTGCTTCGATTTTTAGTTCATTATTGATTAAATTAAACAATTTGCATTGTTGATCCATCAGCTTTTGTTTTAACTAGTATTGTTGTTTACTCCTTGTTATGTTATCTTGATTAATGTTGAATTCATATGGACAGTGATTATGGGTCCAATGTCTGTTTCAATTTCATAAAATGGAGAATCTCTTTTCCTGGATTTACACCTTATCATGGTTAGTTGGCTTTTTCGAGCCAGGAATTGTAACTGAACTTTGTCAATGGAAAATTAGATCGCCCTGAATGCTTGGAATATTTCTTCTATGAGCAAATTTACTATGGTTTCGACGTATTTTATGATTTTAGGTGTTTTTTGCTTGATCTATAGTTAAACCATAGTGAATTCTTCATGCAGACAGCACCTGGAGTCAATACTTTCGGAATGCTGAGCTGGAGAAAATGGTTAACCAGGATTTATCACGATTATATCCGGAGCATGAAAGCTACTTCCATACTCCTGGATGCCAGGGTATGTTGAGGCGCATACTATTGCTGTGGTGTCTTCGACACCCGGACTGTGGTTACAGACAAGGTATTTTTCTTAACTATTCTGCATGCATGTGTTATATAATTTCATGCTATCTCGCTGTAGGTTTTGGAAAGCTAAATCAGCAATGCCTTGCAATTCTAAATATTGACTGTGTTTTCACGATTTTGAATCTGAATGCTTTTAGGGTAATTGGAGTTGGTAATTCAAATTTTATTCCATAGTATGGAATGAAAAACTTGAGGCGTCAAGCTGGCACTTTATCTGTTTCCCTTACTTGTTTATTTGTAGGAATGCATGAACTCTTGGCTCCTCTTTTGTATGTTCTTCATGTTGATGTCAAGCGACTGTTGGAAGTGCGGAAGCTATATGAAGACCTCTTCATTGACAAATTCGACGGATTTTCATTTGAAGAAAATGGTGTCGCTTACAATTTTGATTTTAAGAAGTTCGCAGATTCCGTGGAAGATGAGATTGAATCTCAGGGCAATTCAAAGCAAGTTATGAGTCTTTATGAGCTTGATCCTGAGTTACAAGCGGTTGTATTGCTAAGTGATGCTTACGGAGCTGAAGGTGAACTCGGTATTGTCTTGTCTGAGAAATTTATGGAACATGATGCCTACTGTATGTTTGATGCTCTGATGATTGGGGCACATGGTTTAGATGCTTACGGGCTGGGCCTTTTAAATTTATTTTTACTCTTGCTCATCAAAGCAAAACTTTTGTTGGGTTCTTATAAGCTACATTCTTTACAATCAAAGTTCTTATTCCTTCACCCGTGTCAGGTTGATGATGGAGTTGTGCTACCAGATGAAGCTTCTCTTTACTTGACAGCAATTGAGGATGCCGAGTACAAAGACGACAAGATCGAATGTGAGTATAACAGACTGCTAAATTGATATAAATCTAGGTATTCATGTTCATATGTATTTGTATAACTTTCAACGAGTTTTTCTATTGTGTTTCATTGCAATTCAACTTTTTGTATTCTTATATATACCCCATCTTTTCTACATGGCATCATCTTGCTACAGTTTGGAATAATGTTTATGGCTTTGACATGAGTTGTATAAAAAAGCAAGCTATGATGGAACCTCTTGTTGACACGGTTGACCAGAAACAAATTGTAACAAATTGCCACCTTCTCAAGGTGAGAAAATACACAAGCATATTCCTGTATGTATGTATATATCATTGGGTATCTATATATATGAACACTTATTGGAAATTATTTTACAAAATAATGTGTTTGGAGTACAACTGAATTATTTATTTTGGTTTTCTGGTTTCAGACAATGGATATTTCTAAGATGGTTCTTGGGGATGCTTCTTTCACTGCACCTTTCAAGCTTATTGCAGAGCGTGATGATTACATCCATGCTTTCGTTGCATATTTTGATGTTTCGTTTACCAAATGCCACAAATTGATGGGTTTCTCTACAGGTTTGTATCTACATCAAAATTCTCCATCTTTTGTCCTTTCCATTTTATCTACGAATAGAAATCAGCAAGCCAGCCTAGAAGAACTTTGCCTTGGCTAATGGCAAATACAAAATGCAGGACCAAGATCGCGAGCTACCCATTGGAAGCAAACAGTCCTATATCTAGAGGATGTGTTAACCATCTGTGAAGGGGAGACAATAATTGGGAGCATGACTGTTGCACCAAACAAGAAGAATCCCCGAGACGTTGATATAATGGTTAAATATTCATTGAGCGGACGACGTTGTGTGGTTTCGAGAGTTCAATTCTATAAGATGCGCTGATTTTGTTGCAGAGTATTTCATCACCACTACTAGCTGTAGGATACCTTGTTTGCATGTTCCTCAAATGTTTCACCAACATTTTTTTAATTCCTTTTCTACTTTCTTTTTTCTCGAAAGGTTTTCCCTGAGAAAGAAAAACACATAAGATGCATGTACTTCATTAACTCAATCCAACTGTTTTCTTCTCATGTATGCTTCATATTGAGTCTTGTGTTTTGTGCTGATGTGAGGGAGCATATATACAAATGACATTGGATGTATGACATAGGACTAAATAGATTTTGAGCTTTGACAAGCTGCTTATAAGCATTGTTTCTTATAGAAGAAACACATTATTGGAGAAAGCTTTTGAATCTCCCAACTATTGGATTTGGGTTTCTTTTTGACAATTTGTTTATTGTGCTTTTGTTTAGATGATGAGAAAGGAAAGTCAAGAATTATATTTACTCGTTAAGTTAAATGAAATATTTGTAATTTAAAAAAATAAAAATTCAATATAAATTTAAAATAAGAGTTTAACTAAAAAATAAGAGTTAGTGGCAAAAATTAATAAAATTTAAATTTTAGTGGTAAAATTCAATAACATAAAAATTAAGTTACAAATTTACTCATTTTTTAAAAAAATAACGGCAAATATAAATAAAAATAAAGTACAGTGACAAATTTCAATATTTATCTATAGTATGATGATAAATTATATATTTTTATTAACTTATATTTAATAATAATTATGTTAAATTATATTTTATAGTATTATATATTATGATTTTAGAAAATTCATATAAGAATATTTAATATTAAGAATTTTATTAAATCATATATTTTAATTAAAATATATTTAATATTAATTATTTCAAATTATATTTTATAGTATCATATATTATGATTTGAGTAAATTCATATAAGAATATTGATTATTAAGAATTTTATTATAAATTATATATTTTAATTAAAATATATTTAATAATAATTATGTTAAAATATGATTAAATTATTTATTACTGATAATAATAATCTTATTAAAATTTAAATAACAATAACAATAATCATTTACCAAAACAATTTTATGCTAAGGGTATTCTAGCCATTTTAGTTTTTTCCATTATGCTATTACACCTCTATTCCATTCAACCAAACACAAGATTACTATTACGCCTCTATTCCATTACATTCAACCAAACAGTGGATTAGCTATTACACCTCTAATCCAATACACCTCTAATCCCAATACACCTCTAATCCAATACACCTCTAATCCAATACAGCGAACCAAACGCACCCTTAATCTTTGACCACCGCAATTCTTTAGCTGTCATATCATAAGACTTTTTAATATTTTTATTTTTATAAATTTCAATTTTTTAAAAAATATCAAATTTAAGTCAAACAAATTTTTTAAAAAATCAAAACATTATATTTAATGAAAATACTATATTTGTCCATGGGTTGGGGCACCAGGCCTAGTCCAAAATGGGAGGGTTTAAGCAAAAATATAGGCTCAAAAAATAAACTTAGGTGCAAAATAAAACCCATTTATAAAACAGGCTGGACCTCAAATAATTTTTTTGGCTCAGCCTGAATTTGCAAAAAAAAAGTTATTTTTCACTTTTTGCTGTCATTTCGCTATTATATTGTTATTATATTATTGTTATTGTTTGGATATTGTATAACTCTTATTTTATTGTTAATTTTGCTACTATTTTAGAGGTATTTGCTTGTTAAGTTACACCTATCTTAGTGTTATTTAAGTATAAAGATTTTTTAAAGTTTAGTTTCAATTTGTTGAGAAACATTTATTTTAATGTTTTTGATGTATTATATTTTTTAAATTTTTTATATAAAAATAAATTTTAAAAAAATAATACAGACAGTCTATGTCTTGATTTTAGCATTTTTTATCCGAGTCAGACTTGGAAAAAAGTTTAGACCTATTTTCGGTTGGGTTGGGCCTGGGCCTATCAATCGGGTCTAGTATTTTGTTAGGACCCAACTTGGCCCATGGACAACTCTAGGAAATACTAACTACAACATTAATTTTTTTAAACATGATAGGTCGCATGACAATCTACATGTAATTCATGCTAATATTTATTATTTTTATGAATTTTTTATATTATCTTTAAATTTTTATTTTTATTAAATATTTTTATAATCTTTTAAATTATTTTTTGACATGACATATAAAACAAGTAATATCATATCAACATGAAGTACGTAGAACAAGTATGTGGATTGCCACGTCAACATTGTTAAAAAAAGTTTTAATCAGCATTTACATTAAAGAACGATTTTACTCTTTTTTAAAAATTTACAGTAAAATTTAGTTTAAAAAAGATAAAAATCAAATTGACAAAAAATGTAAATATTAAAAACTAAAATTTTAATAAAAAAAACTAATTTAAAGGTAAGGTTCACATTCAATATCACGCTATTGTATTAAATTTTAGGGTTTAATTCATAACTTATTGCAAATATATATAATTTTATTGGTAAATAAAGTATATAAATTTTCAGTAAAAGACATTAAAAATATAAATAGATAAGAGATTATTTATTATTTAAATCAGAATAAATTCTTACTTCTTTTTGGTGAAAATCTTTACTTTATTTTTTAAAAACATTAAATTATTTTTAAATAAAAAATTAACTCATTAATTATTTAATGCAGATAATGATTGGTAAGGTAAAAGTAGGGGAAAGATGGTGGAACAAAATTGAGCGTGGAGAAGAATAAAGGTGATGAGAGAATTAAAATGAGTGACCCGTAAGGAGTTTGAGAGTATGAATTTGGCCAAAAATGCCAAAAAGTAATCAAAAGTTATAAATTAGGGTTGAATAGGAATAATGGAAAAAAGAATTCAATCACTAAAAGTATTAGGTTAAACTACACTCAAGTCATCAAACTATTAGTAAGACTAAGTTTTGATCATTTAATTTCAAAAGATTACAAAATGGTCACTGAATTATTCAAAAATTATTTAGTTGTTAAAATTGTTGTTGTATGGCCTTCTCTATGCGCATCGTTTTCACCAATTGAAAACTCTTTTTCCCTTTTTCTAATGTAGTTTAGTTTGTTTTCATGAAACAACTTTGAATATTACGAATTTGTGAACCAAAATCCAAACAACTTTCATCTTCAATCTCTGACATTGATCGTTGGATCGACTTGGATCTAAGCTTTGAGTTCGCTAGCCGGACTTTTAAAGAAAACTTAACATCTAAATGACTTAAATAAAAACTTTCAAATAATTCAGTGACTTAAATGAAAACTTTCGAATAGCTCAATAATTATTTTATAATTTTTTAAAGTTGAAAGAAAAAAACGTAAAATTACTAATAATTTAGTAACCTTAAGTATAATTTACTCAAAGTTAATGCGTGAGTTCAAATTGTTGGTGATAGTTAATAACAAACAAGAGTTAGTATTTTGTTTTGAAGAAAAAAAAAAGCAATTCATCAAGTTAAATTGTTCAAAACATTCCAATAATGAAATTAAAATATATTTAGCATTATTCAAAATTTAATTTGAAATCGTTTTTTGTTACGTTGCCAGAATAAGCAAGCAAAATGGGAAGTCAGAAATGATGATGACAGAGATAGGGAAGATTCATGAGGAAGACCCTTCTAACGAGAATGAGATATCCTTTTATAAGGACAGATTTTTTAGCGAGATAACTTTTTATAGAATTGTGTTGTTTATAAATAAAACATTATTTGAAGTTTATATTTATAATATATGAATAATTATAATTTTTCAGTTCTATTTTTTTTATTTTTCTAAATAATATGATATTATTAATTAGCAACATAAACTACATAATGTTTTTGGTTTATACAACAATTGCTATGGTTGAAAAAAAAATGCATTCAAACATAACATTTGGCACGTTTTCTTTTTATAAAAAATAAATATATCATATATTATTAATTTATTTTAATTTTATAATTTTAAATTCTATTAAGGTTTTATCTTGTCAAAATTATAATTAAAATGATTTCTATTATCATGATTGGATTCTAATTTTATATGTTATTTAGTATACATTATAAAACAGAAGGTTCTTTTTATCGACTTTTTATGAAATAAAGTAACAACCAATAATAATCATTTAAAAATACTTAACCATGCATGACAATTAAAAAAATGTTATTTTACTTATGGTTATCCTATAATGTATTTAAATTTAAACAAATTAATATATTTTATATTACTACGGTAATCTTATAATATGATTGAGCATAAATTATATATTTTTATGTGTATGACTATTATTGATATATATTATTTTTTTATTTTAAAAGTATAGTATTCCCATGTACTAAAAAGAAATACATAAAAATAGGTCATTGATGATGATGATGATCAATTATCTTAATATTTTGTACTTAATGTAATATGATCCAAATTAAATTATATAATTTCTTACTATTATATGTGTTTTGGAATAATTTTCAGACATATAACTTTCTCCTCTGATTTTTAAAGTTATAAATTAGGTCATTGATGAGTATATCTAATATAATGATTTGTACCTTATGTTACAATAATACCTTTTCATGTGATATATAATAAATTAAATCTTTAATGAGATGAATTCTATGAAACTTTCCTTATCCCACAAAATAATTATTATTTTTTATAAAGATAAAATTAATATTTCTTCCTTATACATACGTATTTTTATTTTTATTTTCAAATTCAATCTTACAGATTTAGCTTGGCCAAGCCATAATATTAGTCTTTCATTTTACAATTCAATCTAACAATATAAATATGAAATGAATGCCCTTGATCAATAGATCAAACGTTAAGAGTTGAATATTAATCTATTTAAAGATACTTGATCTAATAATTTATATGCACGCTTCTTTCGTGTTAGTTGTGTAAATGTAAATATAACACTAATTTAATGCATCAAAATGCTAAACACAATGCATATATTTTTAACTTGTGTCATTTTTTTAATAAAATGTTCATATTATATTATATTTATTACACTAATTTTCTTTTGTTAAATATGTCACGTTCATCTGTCTCATTATAAAATATATGCACATAATAATATTTGAATCTAAGATCTCAAAATTTCCATTTCCTCAATTCTGCCATTTCAACCAAAACTGCATTTGGTTCTAAAATAAACTTTCTATAGTTTTATTATATAAAATTTTTCACTCAGTATGTCATAATATAACTAAATGATATATAATTATATTTTATTACACAAAACGAAGGTGACATTTGACGATGAAAAGGAAAGTGAGAATTCTTGGCAACGGTGTACTTAATGTGGAAGGATCTCCAGATTGTGTTTCTGGTTGAAAGCTTGAAAACTGACTTTATCAAGATCAAGGACTGATAGTGGATTGTTACACCAATGAAAGATACAAGGTAACTGATGAATCCAAAGAGTTAATCATAGGGGACAAAGATATTTGATCTACTATAAGCTGGTAGAACCATTAATTTGAAACAGAGCAAACCCTCTGATCTTGAGTTATGGCACGGGAGGTTAAGACATGTACACTTCAGAAGATTATAAAGGTTGGTGAGAAGCAATGATGTTAGAGAATTGCCAAAGTTAAGGGAGCAATTTGCAATTCTTAAAATATGTGGTGAATATTTGAAGGGAAAGCAGCAAAATGAGTCGCATATTCAGTTGCAATAGATCCAAACAACTACACCACTAGAGCTACTGCACATGAACTTAATGGGGTTAATGCTAACTGAGAGCTTGGGAGGCAACATCATATTTTTGTATGTGCAGATGACTATTCCAATTCACATGGGTAAGAGAAATCCGACACAGTTGATGACTTCAAGAAGCAAAAGGAACTTGAGAATGACAAGTGTTAGCCGCTAGCGTATTGAATAAATTGTCAGGATAAGGAGTAACCATGGAAAGGAAATCAGGAATGAAAAATTCTCTAAGTTTTGTGACAATGCCTGCATCCAACATGAATCTTTTGCTTTAAATACTCCATAATAGAACCGGGTCATTGAAGAATAACACCATCTAGGATATGGCACGGGTCATGTTAAATGCCAAGAGAGTTTTATGCAGGTTCGAGGCAGAGGCGATCAATATATCTTGTTGATGCCTAAGATGAGATGACACCCTATAAAATGTGAAAATAAAAGAAGCTAATAGTAGAATACTTTCATATGTTTGGGAGCATGTTATATACTTTGAGAAAGGTTCATAGACCGGTAGGTACACCCACCGATTTCTGATTCAATTGATTGGTTTGATCCGGTTTCAACAACAATGGAAATTACTTATCCAATGCTCAGTTGTCACTAATTGCCTAACACATGTTCGAGTGACAAACAAAGGGTAGTAGAAACCCAACCCAACAGAAACATATCAGAGTAAATGCAATGTCCAAACAATTGAAGACATGGAAACAAGGGCGGAATTAAACTATAAGAAAACTTACCAGCCAGTGAACCAGGAAACCATAGGACCCCACTCATTGCCGCACAACCTGGCACTCCAAAAGTATAGGCCACCAGAAGTAGGATAGGCAGAGCAAATCTCGGCCATTGCCAGACCCACTATCATGGTTAAGACGCCCACAATTGGCCACCCGTATACCATTGTAACAGGTCCACCGAAGGTCAGTCCTGTACTGTACATCGTTGTGAGTCCAGTGATCACTGATATAATGGAGAATGTCACCGAAAAGTTCGCTATCGCCCTGCACCACACATTTCTCAGCCTCGTCATCATCAACATGCGGCCATCGCCTTGATAGATTGACAAAGAAACAAAAACAGATAAGAGGGGAAAAGTAATTGGATTACGCACGAGAGACTGCGGCTAAGTTCTTGCTTGTAACCCAGCTGGTTTAGGCGAGCGTCGTCGGTAACGTTGGGTTCATGGTCGAGGGGGATATATGGAGCTGAATCTGCACTGATTCCGATTCCAATTTCCATTTTGGAATGAAATTTCAAATTTGGTTGTGAATTCCGTGCTGCTCTTAACAACAGATTGTATAATAAAGCAAAATTTTATTTTAATTTTACGGAGATCTAATAAAGCAATTTGAGACGACAATCTTAGAGTCAAACATTCGTTGGCTGAGTTTGACAAGTTGATAGTTCCACGCGGAAAGTTGTGCGATGAATTTATTTATATCGACTAAATTCACATTAACTCCCCCTCTAATCATTCCATTATAAAAAATTACAAATTTATAGTATAAATTAAGTCCGTGTTAATACTAATTATATCGGACGCTATGCCGTAACAACAAACATATCAATATATCTAAACCAAAAAAATGAATTTTAAAATATATTTAAAAATAACAATAAATTCGGATGACATATTTATATTTTGACTGCCGCCGCCAACTAAAAGCACCTCTTATTTGCTAATGATAAAGAAAAATAATTGATGTCATTATTGCGTTTAATGGTGGATTCGTCTATCTTTAAAGAGGTTCATTTATCCATAGTTATCTAAAATGTAATATAAAATGATATTAATAAAAAAAAAATTAAACGGATAATTTTTTTTAAAAAAAAATCAAGCATTTACAGGATATATTTAACTCGTGTGGATCCCTTACTTTAAAATTATTTTTCACAAAAAAATCAACTTAGTTATAAATTCATAAAATTAAAATTTAGTTCGAATTTTTCATTGTTAATATTTTACTTTCTTTTAACAAATTATTTTAAAATATATCATAAATTCAAATTTATGATTGATATAATAAATAAAATTATATTTTTTTTATATTTTGCAATTTAATATTTTATTTGATAAAAATAACGTCTTTAAGTTATTATTATATGCTATATACAATTTAGTAGATTAAATTATTATTATATCTTAGACATGTTCATTTTTGTGAGAATTATTTGTTATGATGGTTTTAAAGTTTTAGGTTTGTAAAAATTTTGAATAATAAATCGAGAAATTATATGTACAAATATTTGTTTTCTAATATTTAAGGAGACAAATGAAATTTAAAATTTTTAAATGTATTTAACGTGTTATAATTTTTATATTTTAAATTGGTTAATGTAAAAAAAATTATTATAAAATATTATAATTCCGCCCTTGTTGTTAGCCTGTTTTTGCTAAAATTTACATAAATTTATATAAAATATACATAAATAAGTAATGATGGAATGTGACGGTGGATCACAATTAAACTAATTAATCAAAGATTAAAATATAAGAAAAATGTTAATAAAGTTTAATTAAATAATAATCATAATATATAAGTAAAATTGGTGGATGGAGAGATGAAAAACTCATCTTCTCCAAATGGCTAAAAGAAGAAAAACAAAAATGGGACACTATTTTTCAATCTTGAAGCATTCGACCATTCAATTCAAGTAAGTCCCAAGCTATTTTTCTTTGATTTTTATGGAATTTGAATAATAAGAGCTTGATTTAGCTAGCTCATGTATCAATTTGTCCAATTGTTGAAATTTTGATAAGTTTTCATTGTTTAGAAATGGATGAATTGAGTGTGAATTTGATAGAAATTGAGCTTAGATTATGGAAATGACTAAATTGTAAAGCTTAGTTGTTACTTTCGTACATTAGGGATCAAATTGAATAAAATACAAAATTGTTATGAAATCTCGGTTTGAATAGAAAATAGAAGGTCCCTAATGAGTATATGTGAAATCGAATTTTAGTCCGAAGCCCTATATCGAAAGTTATGCATGTTTCGAGTTTAGGAACTAAATTGAATTGCAAAATATTTATGGCTTTGTATTTGAATGTGATTTAGATGGAATTTGATATTGTGTCATTGTTGAACTATTATTCGTAGCTAAAGAAAATATCGAGTCATCAAGAGGAAAAGGAAAAGTGAGAGCCGACGACGAGTGACGTGAGTTTTCGGTTTGTATTTCTATGATTCAAATCAATTTAATTATTGCATATTCATGACATTTTGCATTATATGGTATTGAGGTGAGTTGAAAAAAGTTATTTGAATCAAATTTTTATAATTGAGATTGAATATCGAGATATGAGTGAAATTGAATAAAAAATAAAAAATTTCATGAGTTAGTTGAAATATGATAATTGGTATGAAATGATGTTGAAACATGCTATATAATATGATGAAATGATGGATTGACAGTAAATTGAGAATGGTAGAATGTGAATTGAATTATATAACGAAATCGGAAATTAGTTACCTTATTAACTATTTGGACATGGTCGGATATAGTTGACATGCCATAGGGTCAGGATATTGATTGAAAACCATCGTTTCCGGGCAACCCAAGGTGGTAGATTGTGTATATAAAGTCATTATTTTCGAGCGATCTAGGATGAAAAGATAACCAGTTTGTGGAAACCATTATTCTTAAGCAACCCAGGGTGGTAATATGTACATGTTCAATGTCATTTTTGCCGGGAAACCTGGGGTGACAAATCCGTGTAACCATCCTAAGTTCATGTCTGGTTAATAGGGTTATAAAAACGTGATTTGGCTATATAGTTTATGAAATGAAATGAGTTGAAAACAAGTCATGGGGCCGGTTGAGTAATAATGAGCCAATAAGCTTAGAAATGGTTGAAATGTTGATATGAAATGGAACATATGTGTTTATATATTGATGATGGTAAATGAACAAATATATGTGCTTATTCTTGATAATATGAATTGGTTAAGTTATTGTGAAATGAATGAGAAATGGTAAGTTTGAGTACCTACTAGTGAATTGATGTGTAAAGATGATCATATGCATGTTATTATTAGTGATGAAAGTATTTGGTATGAAATTACATGAGACTTGATTATGATTCGCACTAGTTTTGGTCATATGCAATGGTTTTAAACTTGTTTTGCATTGACTTGAATCATGGAAATACCATTGAGCTTTATTGCTCAGCGTACAGTTTATTTTCTCCATGCGTAGGTATAAGTAAATCTAGAGGTTTCAAGAAGTGAATCTAGCATCCAGCCAGAGATCCTCGACTCAGCAATGCTTGTATAATTTTATTTTGTTTAAAGTATGGCATGTACCTAAGTTGAGTCAGTGATCATATTTGTATTTGAAGCTTGAAATAGTAATTTGGAAATGGTTAGATGGTTTATTTGCATATGTGAATTTGGTTATTTATATTTTTTTTGATTTACACGCATATATGTATAGGTTATTAAATTTATTTTAACGTATAGTTTATTGATTATAATTTTGTTTTTGCTATTTTTTTATTATTCATATTGCTTTGTTTAGTGTATTTTTTACAACTAACTAGTAATTCATTTAGTTTTTTAATGTGCATATTTGTGCTTGAACGAGATTGTTGTTGCTATGTTTGTTTGTATTATCTATTGATTATTCATTGGTGTATATTTTATTTGCAAATTATCTTCCTTGCATTATATGTTATTATTCAATCGCATCACATTCGCTTAAAAGATTGCATTTGATTAAAATACTAAAATCGTTTTATCCATAAATTTTCAAAACACTTGGTATCCAAGATTCTCGGGAAGGTTGTGCCCTAACTTACTGGGCTTCGATTTTCTTCGTAGAATTTAGGTAGCCAAGTATCCCTTTTAAATTAAAGCATTAAAAATCCAAATCAAAGCTTATCTCGAAGATTCAAAACGTTGTGTCCTAACTTGTTGGATATGACATTTTTGATATCTCGAGACGAGATTTTTAAATGAAGGCAAATTCATATGTCGTCTTTGGAACTTCAAAGAATTGTGCCCTAACTTACGGGGTTTCGATTTCCTCAGTGAAGCAAGATGACCGAATTTTTTTCTTTAAAGTTTTCAAAATAATAAATTTCAATAAAGATTTTTAAAAGGGGGAATCGCTTTTAATCTTTTATCGACATCCGATCTTAAGACATTAAATAATCAACTAGGTACCGATTTTAGGTGTTACGAGGGTGTTAACTCTTCCTCGTACGTAACTGACTCCCGAACCCATTGTTTTAATTCGTAGACCAAATCTGTTTTTAGGTGATCCGATCACACCTTGATAAATGATCGGTGGCGACTCCATTTTCGTTTTTCAAAGTCGACTCTCGTGTTTAAAAACAAATAAAAAATGGTTTCGACAGCTTAAATAAAAAAGTTTCGACATTATATAATTATTTACTATCAATATATTAAATCTAAATCTAAATTTTAATAGAAAAATAAATTATATAATGAATCTATACTAATGAAATTTTTTCGGCAAAACAAATTAATACAAACCAAAGAGATTACATCCCAAATAAGGCACAAAGATCATGGGGAGGAGACTTCACCCAATCAACACCAGTAGAATTAGATAGAGCAAACCTGACAATCCATTCGGTAACTTTGTTGGCTTCTCTACTTATAAAAGAGAATACAACAGGCTTAAAATCTTAACATAAAGATAGGATATTTTGCTTTACCACAAAAACATTCCAATAGACCATAGAAGAGAATGAATTAAGCTTATGGACCACATTAAAACAGTCAGATTCAAATATTAATCTTCTCCTCCCTTTTTCCTTAGCTTTAAGGCATGCAATCCTTATGGCCAAGGCATCCGCCAACTCCATTGAAGCAACGTAAACAATCTCATTCCATCCATAATGATGTTACTATAACTATCTTGAAAATTCTCACAATTCCAAACTTACCAGAAAGTGGATCAAAAGAGGCATCAGTGTTGCTTTCACAGTCGAAACAGAGGGAGCTATCCATCTAGAAGCATGCAGTTGTTCAATTCCTTGTCTAGCCGAATAATCCAAGCAAGAATTTAGAGACGAGAAATCGAACAAAGCATCATTTCGAACTTCAATAGGAAGTGAAGATGATTGCTCAAAAAGGAATTGGTTCTTAGCTTTCCAAACATGCTAACAAAGATGGGCTGCTAAACTTTTAGAGCAAAAGGAATCGAACGAAGGGAATGAAACGGAGATACTTTTTCCAATCTTTGAAGCTTGACAAACCTTCATATCTTGGTCTATAATTGAATCCGAATGCACCTCACATTGCCTGAGCAAAAGGATAAAATAGTAATGTGTGTTCAACGGTCTCGACTTTCTCCTCGCATCTTGGATAATTGAATCTCCATGCCAAAAACAAAAGCATAAATTTTCCTTTGTTGCTAGAGCGTTATGACAACTTTGGGCAATGCATTTAATTTCCAAAGAATTTTCCAACCCACTTCCGATTCATTGCCACTAACATTAAAGGAATCGGGGAAGAACATTTTCGATGAGAGTCATCAAGTCTTCAATATTTTAATTTAATTTAATAGACCCCGGAGGTTGAAAAATTCCACACTAAAGAATCTTTAGTAGCCATAGACCCAATGAGAATTTCCATAATAGCTTTGAATTCCTCTTGTGGAAAGAATTCATGAACAACATCTCATTTCTAAGCATGAAGTTGGTGATCAATGAGATTTTTAACTAGAAGAGGTTCAACCCCCTTTAATGGGATCGAAGAGGTGATGCAAAAGTTTGGGAGCTCAGGCACCCATTGATCATGTCAAATCATAACATCTTCTCCATTTCTGATATTCCATCTTAAGCTTTCCTTCAAATATTGACGCCCCTCACACATGCTTCTCCAAGCCCAAGACAGCTTTCACTGAATGAGCGTCAAAGCAAGACGAGTATGGAAAATAAATACCTTAAAGAGGATAGGTCCGCAATGTTGGGAAGAAACCGAACAACCGAAACAAAGCGAAAGCACAACCGGTGTTCTTTCTCTCATTATAACTCCTGTCAAAAATTATGGCAAGCACAATAGCACAAGATATGTTCTCTAGCAACCTTAATCAACCACAAATCAACTAATGCAACCACAATAAAAATAAATAAATAGAGACACCGGTATTTTTACGTGGAAAACCCCTTTAAATCAAGGGTAAAAACTACGGGACTTTAGAGTCCGATCAAGAGTTCCACTATCATCAAATGTTCAACTACAAGATCACAATATCAAGCCTACAACAAGCATTCAACTCCGACAAGGCTAACAATATGTAATCTTTAGCAAAAGAGAGAAAAATGAGAGAACATCACCAAAAACGTAGCTGCTGAAAAATGGGTATTTCCGACGCTACAAGTCTCGGATGAAAAATCCGACCGTACAAAGTCAAGAACACCTTATCACCTAGCTGCTGTCCAAAAATCAGCTCAATCGAACCACGGATGAACCTTCGATCGAAGAGTTGATCACTGCTGCACCAAACTTGAAAAACTGAAATTTTCTTATCTCTTTCTCTCTGTTTTAATTTGAGATTTTTTTTGTTTAGCTCTGCAAAAATTTCTGCCCACATCACCCGTTAAAAGCCCCCCAAAAATGGCTTTTGACAAAACCAAAAAGAGACAATAAAATGTGGCAGAAATTATGGGTTTCCCACATAGTGGGACCCACACCTAACAAATCTCCCCCTCCAACTATGTGGGGAATGCCTCCATACCGGAGGTCAAATAACATGCTTCAAACTTTCCTCTTGGTAAGGCCTTCGTCAACATATCAGCACCATTATCATTAGTGTGTATCTTCTCAAGCTCTAACAGCTTAGCTTCAAGAACATCTCGTATCCAATGGTACCTCACATCAATATGCTTAGATCTAGCATGAAAAGTTGAGTTCTTACCAAGATGAATAGCACTCTGGCTATCACAGTACAGGACATACTTCTCCTGAGTAAAACCAAGCTCATGCACAAACTTCTTCATCCAAAGCATCTCCTTACACGCTTCGGTTGCTGCAATGAACTCTGATTCGGTGGTGGACAATGCAACACACTTTTGCAGTCTCGATTGCCATACCACAGCTCCCCTGCATAAGTGATTAAGTAACCTGAAGTAGATCTCCTCGAGTCAATGTCTCCGGCCATGTCTGAATCTGTATACCCAACAAGAACAGGTTTCTCATTGCCGAAACAAAGTTTCATGTTGGAAGTGCCACGAAGATATCTCATAATCCACTTCACTGCATTCCAATGCTCTCTGCCTGGATTAGAAAGAAACCGACTAACTGTACCAACGGCATAAGCCAAGTCTGGTCTCGTGCAAACCATTGTGTACATCAAACTACCCACGGCTGAAGAGTAAGGAATTTTCTGCATCTCTTCCTTCTCCTTTTCCGTGGAAGGACTATGCTTAACACTCAATCTAAAGTGCATAGCAAAGGGAGTATTCACCGCTTTAGCTTTGTCCATACTAAACCTTTGAAGTACTTTCTCAATGTACCTCTCTTGTGATAACCATAATTTCTTGGCCTTTCTATCACGTGTCAGTCTTATGCCAAGAATTTGCTTTGCTGGCCCCAAATCCTTCATTGCAAAGGATTTACTCAACTCTTGTTTCAACTTCTCAATTCTAGAAGCATTCTGACCAACAATAAGCATATCATCAACATAGAGCAAAAGAATAATAAAATCATCACCAGAGAATCTCTTAACAAACACACAATGATCAGAAGTAGTCTTCTTGTAGCCTTGCTCCCCCATAACAGACTCAAACTTCTTGTACCATTGCCTTGGAGCTTGCTTCAAACCATACAAGCTCTTCTTCAATCTGCACACATAGTCTTCTTTCCCTTGTGCAACAAAACCCTCTGGCTGCTCCATGTAAAGCTCTTCTTCCAAGTCACCATGAAGAAAAGCAATTTTCACATCCATTTGTTCAACCTCTAGGTCATAACAAGCTACCAAACTCAGTATAGTTCTGATAGAGGACATCTTCACAACCAGAGAAAATATTTCTTCAAAATCAACCCCTTTTTCCGAGTATAACCCTTGACGACCAATCTAGCTTTGTATCGTGGAGATGAAGACTTCTCTTCTTGCTTCAACCTGTAAACCCACCGATTATTCAAAGCTCTTTTGCCCTTAGGCAGTTTCACTAATTCAAAAGTATGGTTCTCATGCAAGGATTGAAGTTCGTCTTTCATCGCTTCAACCCACTGATCTTTGCATTCACTCTCCATAGCCTCTTCATAACATTCAGATTCTCCCCCGTCAGTCAAAAGAACATATTCATCAGGAGAATACCTGACAGAAGATCGTCGATCTCTAGAAGACCTTCGAAGTGGAACTACTGGTGGAGCTATAGGTGCTTGTTGTTGATCATTCACAACATCATCCATGAGAGTATCAAAGTCACCTATAGTCTGATGGTCACCACTAACATCACCATGCACATCATCCTGGATAGGATCTGGTGAAGAGTCTAGGGGAACCGGATTCACATCGATCAAGTCACCACTACATTGTGAATCCACTTTCTCCGTCTTATCAATGTCATCAATGGTCTGATCCTCAATGAAGACAACAACTCTGCTTCTCACGAGTTTCTTCTGAACTGGATCATAGAGTCTATAACCAAACTCACCATCTAGACCATAACCAATAAAAATGCATTCTCGAGCCTTGGCATCCAACTTGGATCTTTATCCTTTGGAACATGAACAAATGCTTTACAACCGAACACACGTAGGTGATCATATGACACGTCTTTACCAAACCAAACTCTATCTGGCACATCACCTTTCAAAGAAACACTAGGAGACAGATTTATCACATGTGTCACTGTATTCAAAGCTTCAGCCCAAAACGATCTTGGTAACTTTGCATCTGACAACAAACATCTGACTCTCTCAATCAATGTTCGGTTCATTCTTTCAGCTAAC
Organism: Gossypium hirsutum; assembly: GCF_007990345.1. Lineage (NCBI taxonomy): Eukaryota > Viridiplantae > Streptophyta > Magnoliopsida > Malvales > Malvaceae > Gossypium > Gossypium hirsutum. The sequence continues at coordinate 50,735,620 of NC_053440.1, forward strand.
CCATTTAACTGTGGAGTCTTTGGTGGTGTTCTCTGATGTCTGATTCCCTGTCGTAGACAATACTCATGAAACGACCCTGTGTACTCGCCACCATTATCAGTACGAATGCACTTCAACTTCTTCCCAGTTTCCCTTTCAACTGATGCTTGAAACTGTTTAAACACCTCAAAGACTTGATTTTTAGACTTCAAAGTGTAAACCCATAGCTTTCTTGAACAATCATCAATGAAAGTCACAAAGTAAAGTGCACCACCATGTGATCTTACTTTTATCGGACCACAAACATCTGAATGGACCAACTCTAGCAACTCTGATTTCCTATGAGGAGGATGGCTTCTAAATGAAACTCTTCTCTGCTTTCCTGCTAGACAATGAGCACAATTCTTCAGTGTAGCATTCTTTAAACCCGAAACTTGATTCTTCTTCGCTAAACAGCTAAGCCCCTTCTCACTCATGTGACTGAGTCGTTTATGCCACAACTCAATTGAGCTGTCATTCAGTGTCACATTCACCGTCTCTCGAGAAGTCAAAGCTTGCATCAAGTACAAATTTGAGCTCTTCTTTCCTCGAGCCACAACCAAGGAGCCTTTAGTCAGCTTCCACTGCCCTTCACTGAAGGTGTTACAGAATCCCTCATCATCAAGCTTTCCTGCAGAAATCAAATTCAAACGGACATCCGGTGCATGTCTGACATCCTTGAGAGTTAACTTTGTTCCATTGTTACTTACCAAGCTAACATCTCCCATACCAATAACCGAAACCAAACCATCATTACCCATCTTCAATACCCCAAAATCACCAGGAGTATAAGATGTGAAGAATTCCTTCCTTGACGTGACATGAAGTGATGCACCAGTATCAATCACCCAACTAGTCTCGTCGCATGCTAGGTTGATCAAATTCTCATCACAAATAACTAACAGATCTTCACGAGTAACAGTAGCAACACGCTCGGATTTTTCATCGTCATTCTGATCGTGTTTATCACCACCACCTTTGTTCTCTTTCTTCCACTTGAAGCAATATTTCTTGATATGACCTTTCTTACCACAATGATGACACTCAAGATTCTTGTATCTCGATCTTGACTTGCTTCGGCTTTTATCTCTACCCTTTCCATCTTTGTCTCTGTTTCTCCCCCTGTTCTCGATAACCAACACCTCGGACTGTGATGTAGAACCCTGAGATCTTCTTCTAACCTCTTCATTCAACACACCACTCTTAGCCAAATCCAAAGTAATAATACCCTGTGGGGCAGAATTAATGAGTGAGACTCGAAAGGTCTCCCAAGAGTCTGGTAGAGTAGCAAGCAACCAAAGTCCTAAAATCTCGTCATCAAATTTGACACCCATACCAAGCAACTGATTTATCACACTCTGAAATTCACTAACATGGTCAGCTATAGACATTCCTTCTTTATATTTCAGCGCCATCATTTTCTTCAGCAAAAACAACTTGTTATTGCCCGACCTCGAAGCATACAAGCTTTCAAGCTTCTTCCACAATGTTCGAGCATGTGTCTCTTGATCAATGTGGTTGTAAACATTTTCTTCAACAAATTGCCGAATAAAGCCACACACTTGTTGATGCTCAAATTCCCATTCTTCATCACTTTTCGAATCGGGTTTTTGAGTAGTAAAGACCGGAAGATGCAAAGCCTTCACAAACAACAAGTCCTTCATTTTATTCCGCTAAAGTTGATAATTTGTGCCATTCAACATAATCATCTTGCTCGTATTAATTTCCATAATTACCTGACACAATAACCAAGCTCTGGTACCAGTTTGTTGGGAAGAAACCGAACAATCGAAACAAAGCGAAAGCACAACCGGTGTTCTTTCTCTCCTTATAACTCCTGTCAAAAATTATGGCAAGCACAATAGCACAAGATATGTTCTCTAGCAACCTTAATCAACCACAAATCAACTAATGCAACCACAACAAAAATAAATAAATAGAGACACCGATATTTTTACGTGGAAAACCCCTTTAAATCAAGGGTAAAAACCACGGGACTTCAGAGTCCGATCAAGAGTTCCACTATCATCAAATGTTCAACTACAAGATCACAATATCAAGCCTACAACAAGCATTCAATTCCGACAAGGCTAACAATATGTAATCTTTAGCAAAGAGAGAAAAATGAGAGAACATCACCAAAAACGTAGCTGCTGAAAAATGGGTATTTCCGACGCTACAAGTCTCGGATGAAAAATCCGACCGTACAAAGTCAAGAACACCTTATCACCTAGTTGTTGTCCAAAAATCAGCTCAATCGAACCACGGATGGACCTTCGATCGAAGAGTTGATCACTGCTGCACCAAACTTGAAAAATTGAAATTTTCTTCTCTCTTTCTCTCTATTTTAATTTGAGATTTTTTTTGTTTAGCTCTGCAAAAATTTCTGCCCACATCACCTGTTAAAAGCCCCCCAAAAATGGCTTTTGACAAAACCAAAAAGAGACAATAAAATGTGGTAGAAATTATGGGTTTCCCACATAGTGGGACCCACACCTAACACGCAAATCTTTTGGGTTCATAATAAGTCTTCACGCTTACTTGGCATGAATCATAATATTATAGTTATTAAAGTCACGCAACCCAATTAGGTCCGGCCTTAGGCGGTCGCTTTTGGGGTCGTGTGGAGGTGTGACTGCTTAGGGCCCAAGGTTAAAAATGGTTTAAAATATTGTTTTTTAATTTTTAAAGGGTCGAAAAAATTTTCTTTTAATTTTTAAAAGTAAAAAAAATTATCAACTTTTAAGGGGCCTCAAAAAATTTTTTTTATAAGGGCCCAAAATTTTCTTTTACCAACTTTAAGGGAGCTAACTTTTTTTTTTTCCAACTTTTAAGAAACCTAAAATTCTATTTTATTATTTTGCCTAGAGCCCAAAAATGTTAAGAATAGGTCTGAACCCAACCCTATGCCATGCTCTTCCTAATCCAACTTACCCCACCAAAACTTATTAAGGGAAAAATTGATAGATTGACAAAATTTTCGACATCTTAAAACAATGCATAACATAGATGGAAAAACAGAAACCACCAATTTGAGTTGGAATTGAATCCAAACCAATATGACGTTAGGCATTTAAAATTTACTATTTTAACTGAAGTTCAATTATCATTAAATTTTTATAAATACTTGTGTTAACTAAATTTTTTTTAAGAAACTGCAAGTGTCCTTAATTGGAATTTTAAAATGGTTAATGTTTATTGCATTGATAGGATTTATTATTATTATTATTATTATTATTCTACACGCAGATTTAACAAATTATCATATATTTTTTTAATATTTCATTATACCTTTATAAGACACTTGTTAATCCCTTAACATTGATTGTGAAGTTTAAAAACTCTAGTCTAATATAAAATAATGTACCAAATATTTTCTCTTTAAAAAATAAAAATGAAATAAATAAAATACATAGAAAAAAATATAAAGATGCCAAACTATTATAAATAAAAATAATAGATAAGAATATGAGAATTTTTATTGTATTTTATATTTTTCATTATATCTACAAGTAGTAAACTTTTGGGTTTTGAACGAAGAAGAAAAGTTAACTGTTAAAGAAGATGAAAGATAAAATTGAACATCCACACACAAAATTGATAATTTTTCAATTACCAAACTAATTTACAAAAAAAAAAAATTGATTTACTAATCTAGCCACCGCCATTTCTCTTTCAAGTTTTTCTCTTCCTGCTTTTGTGTAAGAATAAAACCAAAAGCGTAGCGTGAGACAGAACAGAAGAGTATATTGAATAGAATAGAATAGAATCGAGTAGAATGTGTACGCTCCATTTCCCAGTCCAAATGCAATCCGATATCCGCACCGCCCTTCACGTAGCTTTCTCCAGCATCGGCTCTCTCAGTCCGTTTCGCAGGTCAACTCTCACCCTCCCACCTCGCTGTCTCCGCCCCGCTGCCTCATTGGGTCTGCTTTCAAGACCTTTCTCTACCGCCGCCAGCCTTCCCGACAAGCCTTCCATTTGTACCGCCGACGAGCTCCACTATGTCTCCCTTCCCAATTCTTATTGGCGCCTTGCCCTCTGGCGTTATCACCCTCCTCCTCAGGTTTTTCGTTTTCTTTGATTTTTCAAATTCGGCTATCGCTATCGCTATCGCCAATTTTTTTTCTCCCTTTTTCTTATAGATGGATGAGATGAAACGATTATAACCATCACTACGTTGTAACAGGCGACCCCGAGAAATCACCCCCTTTTACTATTATCTGGGGTGGGGACTAATGCCATAGGGTACGATCTTTCTCCCGAGGTAAATTTTGTGTTTTTTGTTTTGAGATAGTTGAATATGGGTTTTTTGGTTTCCCCAATAGTATGGAGAGAAAAAGTTGGGTTAAACTAACTTCGATTGGAGTTGGTGTTGACATTGTATATTAAAACGAGAATTCAGAAGTTCGGTCCAATTTGTTTAAGCCTTACCGTCCTGTAACTGTTAAGCATAAAATTGAACTCTAGAACGGTAGGTATATATATACGCAAGAATTCCCAAGAATTTGCTTCTTTCTTTTTTCAAAGAGATGTAAATTGTTTCGGTATGCTCTTTTTGGCTTAAAATGCTGAATTATTCGCTTATAGGTTTTTATGCTGCATTATGGAGTAGCAGGGACTACTGAACATTTGATTTGGCCTTTAGCACATGATTACAACAACCAGAACTTGTTCATTTTGGGTTTCTTTTAATTTTTTTTTTTAATAATCGGCTGGATGCTTCTCAGAAACCAGACTTTGATGAGCCTAAGAAGATGGTTTTGCACTATGTTGTAGATTATCAGCAGCCAGTATTATAACCACTTAGTATATCAGAGCTTTTGTTTATCCTGGTGATAGCCTCCGGGTTTGTTTCAAAATTTCTTAAAACCAAGGCTGATAGCCCTCAGGCAAATATTGTGAACCATGCTCAATGAAATGCTCATAAATGATAGTTCAATCCATATGGACCCTTTATGGCATCAAAAGTCACCACCTGTCAACTTCTATTAGAAAATGTTTGATGTATGTTGCCTTGGTTAGTCATGACTATCTCACAGTTAAATGTGCCATTCATGTACCTTTTCTGCACACTTACATGAATACCTACGGTCGAGTTGAAGCAAATAATGATGTCTTTCAACTTTTACGTATAACTTTAAGATGCTGAATATTATTTCCTTCTCTTTTTTCTTATAAATATGATCCTTTTCCTGATAAATGTGATATGGATATGCAGTCTTCATTTGCAAGATACATGTCTGGCCAAGGATTTGACACATGGATTCTTGAAGTTCGCGGTGCTGGGCTAAGTGTGCAGGGATCAAATTTCAAAGAAATTAAGGAAAGTGCTAATGCAGTATCTGAGCAGATGGAAGCTGTTGCTAAGGGTGTTACAAATGGAGTGTCTCCTGTGCAGCAGCCAAATAATGTTTCTGATACTTTATCTGATTCTGAGATCTCTCATTTCGGACAAGATTCGATAGGGATTGCAACAGCATGGGATGAGTCAAAATTGGTGTCGAAGTTGACAGAAATCTTGATGCGTTTGTCTGAGAGACTTTCTGGCTTTCTCAGTGATGGCCAATCAATGCTTATCTCTGCTAAATTGTTTGATCAAATATCAAGCCTTTTGGAAGGTTCTCAGTTATCTGATCGCTTTGAGGAGGTAAGGGCAAACCTTTCCAACTTATTGGAAAAACAACAAAACTCTGGTGTAACTAGCCAAATTAGAGATCTGAGTCAAAGACTTGTAAATATTATTGAAGAAGGTCAACGATCTGTTTCACCTCAGTTCATTGATATGCAAGAGCGGCTTTCGTCAACAATAGAAGATTTTCAGAAACAACTTGACTTGATTGTGAAGTATGATTGGGATTTTGATCACTATCTGGAGGAGGATGTTCCTGCTGCGGTGAGGTGACATTTTGCTATGCTGGAAGGCTATGCAAATGCTGAATTATTTTTAGTTTACTTTCTTATTTAGAATGTTATGAATTCCATTTGTTATTTTGCATTTTGTATGCTATCAATGTCTACTGTCTTTAGGCTGAATTGACGATTCGCATTTTCATTCATATAGATGGAGTACATAAGGGCACAGACAAAGCCAAAGGATGGAAAATTGCTTGCAGTTGGTCACTCAATGGGAGGCATATTGCTTTATGCTAAGCTGGCACGGTGTGGTAAGATACCATCATTTGCAATTTGTCACATGCTGATGATTTTCACTCTTCAATACTAATGCATAGGAGACAAAGTAAGATTCATCCCTCAATTAGTGGAACTACACTTTGAAAACCTTAAAATGAGCTCATATTGTGGGTGACCTCGTCTTATTCTAAGCTTTAAAATGAGCTCATATTGTGGGTGACCTCGTCTTATTCTAAGCTTTAAAATGAGCTCATATTGTGGGTGACCTCGTCTTATTCTAAGCTTAAAATGAGCTCATATTGTGGGTGACCTCGTCTTAGATTTGCAATAATTAGTGGAGGAAACAAATTATATTTATTTAAGGTGTACACAAGCTTTATGCCCGTAGAGTAGCCACTTTAGGTCAAGTAGACTTAACTTTTAAAGTTGAATGTTATATATACATATACAAATATATATATATATATAGACGAGGGATCTATTTAGACCAGTGTAACACTTTCATGACTTTTTGCACCATTAATATTTCAACAATTCAAACGACATATTCCATGTTCTATTCATATATAGATCATGCATGTCAAGTTTAGAGTAAATTACCTTAGTTTTATACTAGTGTAAGTGGATCCCTCCCAATATATAATTAGTGTAAAAATTTGGCATTTTCCTATATAACTAGTATATTGACACTAGTAAAATTTGTTCAACTTGTTAAGTGAAAAATTTTTAGTCTTTAATTTTATGTTGATTCACAAGTTTGGAAAAAATAATTTGCATGTGTTTCTTGTCGTCTTCTATTAATCACATGTTGAGCCTTGTTACACTTTTGTTTTGTTACTTGCTTCTTTTTTAAACTCTCTTTTTCACTTTGTTGTCATCTCATTTTCCGGCTATAATTTTCACCTTAATTAACTCTACAATGAATATTATATATGATTTTAATCCAATCTTTAATTGGTTGGTTTGTTGTACATGATGTAATAAATTGTAAAAAAATTATTTGTTCACTTGAAGTTGTTATATTTTGGGATAGTTTATCCAATGTTTAATTTTGTCAATGTTGTACACTAAGCAAAAATCATTATATATAAAAAGATAAATATTATTATAATAACCCTACTGACTTAAGTTCTTGTTATGCCATTGCTTTATGTGTCATCACCTATTTAATAACAATTGAAAAAAGAGCTATTGAACTATCACAGAGTGCATATTGAGCAGCCAATGCTATAAAAAGAAGATTATTCTTAATGAGATCGCACTGTGGTTTCATTTAGCTGAGCCCTTTACTGTTATGTCCGATGTTTTTCTTCTCCTTATTGTTTGAATGAATGAGCCCTATCTATGTTGGATCTCTAGTCAGACAGTACTCTTTATCTTCTTCTTTCAAGCCTGATGAGCCTTCACCCCCCCCCCCCAACCTTTTGGTCCTAAGATATTTATATATATATATCCTGCCCAAACTGGTGTTGCTGTTAGGATCAAGCATATTTATTATGGATACCTATCCATAACATTACCCAGTGGAGTGTAAAAACTCCACAAGCAAGGTTAGTGGGGTGACACCTGTCCATTTATTTATTTTATTTATTTTTAAGTATACTATAAGGGGCATGTGTTACCCCATTAACCTTGCTTGTGGAGTTTTTAAACTCCAGTGGCAGTGTATGAAATAATAAGCCTATTACTATTTGAAGAGTAGCGCTCCCCGCCCTAAGGGAGCCAATGGGTCAAATATATTTTTAGTATCATAGAATGTTGCTATTGTTAAATTTAACTTAGGGGGCATTTATTTAAAATTTGATTCTATTTGAATCAAAAGCATTTTCTAGTATTAGTTTTTAATGTGCTTCTCTTTATATTGTACTTTCTTTTTCCCGTTTTGATAAAAATAACCATTGGTTTTGTGTGTTATATATCTTCTTGGAAGGTTTTGAAGGAAGGGAACCTGAACTCAAGGCTGTTGTTACATTGGCGTCATCACTTGATTACACATCTTCAAATTCGACACTCAAATTACTCTTACCTCTTGTAAGTTGGTGAGCCAGTGTTAGTTGCCATTTAAGATGATGTGATTTTGTAACTACCTACTTAAAAGCTTGATACAAATTGGTTTGAGAAACTAATATCATGGCACTTGTTATGCAGGCAGATCCTGCACAGGCTCTTAATGTACCTGTTGTTCCATTAGGGGCGATGTTGGCAGCTGCATATCCTCTATCTTCTCGGCCTCCTTACATCTTGGCTCGGCTTAATAATCTAATATCAGCAGAGGACATGATGCATCCAGAGTTGCTTAAAAAGCTTGTCTTAAACAACTTCTGTAAGTATGGGTATATTTTCTTCACATGATGCGAAATGCCACAGCTTTTCTTATTTGAATCTAAAGCTTCCCTGTTTCCATGTAAATGACATCCGGGTATCCTATTATGAATTACACACAAAGTCAATAAGTGGATCCTTATACACAAAACCGGTTTTCTGATTTTATAGCTTGATATCTGTTACCGGTTTTCTGGTTTGGTGGGAGTTGTCTATGATGTGATCCCTACTGCTCTACTCTGGGTTTATCAAGCTTTTTTCCTTATATGATTCTCAGGTACTATACCAGCTAAACTTCTTCTGCAGCTCACGTCAGCTTTTCGAGAACGGGGATTATGTGATAGGAGTGGTAAATTTTTCTTCAAGGATCATCTACATAAAAGCAATGTACCTGTCCTGGCTATTGCAGGAGATCAAGATCTAATTTGCCCACCTGAAGCTGTAGAAGGTAAATAATGCACATAATTCTCTCATATTATATGGTTTTCCTACATATTTACATTTTTACTTGTTATCCTTTGGATCAGAAACCGTGAAGCTTCTTCCGCAGAACTTGGTCACCTATAAAATATTCGGAGAGCATCAGGGTCCACATTATGCTCATTACGATCTTGTGGGAGGACGACTGGTAAGCATTGCTAACAGAAAAATGTACACTGAAACGCCCTTTGATCGCCATTCGTCTTCTGTTTCTAAAATTGTTCAAATACAGGCTGTGGAGCAAGTTTACCCATGTATAATCCAGTTTCTTAGTCAACATGACGATTGAACATCATGATATCTGGGCCAATAAACATCGCTACAAAAAGATATAGTAAAGAAACACAAGTTCATTTAGCCGAGAGGCAACCTAATGTATCCATTTGTTGGTAATGGTGGCAGCATGGAGTATGCTTATATTATTGCCATGCCCGACACAGGTAATCTGACTCATCACTTTTGGTGGAGATGCATTCAGAGTTGAAACAAAGGAAGTAGGAAGGACCTTCAAGTTTGGATGAATCGACATTTTCCTTTTTTTTTTTTTAAGGTACGAATTATAAATATTTTCCAAGATTTACTAGATAAATTACATAATATATAAATGCAAAAGAAATATAGTGTAATATAAAATTAAAAAATGGGTCGGGTTGGATTCTGATCTTATTTTTATATATTGAATTTCAAGGGTTATGAGTTCATTATTTTGCTCAGGGTCATTTTTCATGATTAAAACTATTATTCAAAATATTTTCATACATCTAGCTAACATTTAGACATATAATTTATATGTATAAAATTGTACACATGTATACTTAATCACAATCTAAAATGATAATTATGGTTTATTGTTTACAAGTTGGAAAGAATTATAAGTTGTGAAAGTTGAAATTTATAAATTTTAGTTCTGTTAAAAGTCACGGTTTTATCAAATTAATTTTTTTAAAAATTATGCAACAACAGTAAAACTAGACTATGGTAAAAAAAAATGTAATAAATTTATAAAATCCAAAATGTAACTATAATTGAAATGGTAAAATTTAGGTAAGGAGTAGATCTTATCATAGATTGAGCTACCCGTTTCGTTTGAAAAGTGGAAAGATTTGAGAAGAAGTATAGGCTCGAAAAATAAATTTGGAAAAAAAAAGTCTCGTTTTATAAATTAAGTAAGCTTCGGGTAAGATTTTTTTGTCTTGGCCCAACCTGATCTAAATTTGTTTATTTTTTTCCCTGCTGCTGTTTGGTTTTGTTTTTTTTTGTCATTTTATTGTTATTATTTGAATATTGTATAGCTTTTTTTTATTGTTAATTGTGTTACTATTTTAGAGATATTTGCTTGGTAAGTTGCAACTATCTTATTCAAGTATAAAGATTTTTTTTAATTAATTTTTAATTTGTTGGAAAACATTTATTAAAATATTGAGTGTATTTGATGTATTATAATTTTTAAATTTATTTTTATATAAAATATAAATATTAGAAAAAATTAATACGGGTGAGTGGGGTCGAGCTTGGGATTAATATTTTTTATCTGGATCAAGGTTAGGCAAAATTTTACACCCATTTTTAGGCCGGGCCTTAAAAACAACCCTAAAATTTTGCATTAACCCGACTCATGATAAATCTAGTAAAAAATTAGATGATTGTGGTTAATATTTACTTTGCTTTGTATTTTTTTTTTTCAATTCGGGTTTGTATTTATGCTATGAGTTGAATGACAAGAACTAAACTCATGAAAATACTTAAAAACTTGAAGATTAAGATAAGGGTAATCATATGATATGCTGTGAAGTTTACAAAAAAGATATTACTTCTGGAAAGAAAATATTCATTTTCTTAAATACCATTCGAAAAATATTAATTAAATTAACTATTCAAATTTAAAATTAAACTAATTATGTTGACTATACAAATAACTTTGTTGTTCAAATCAAGTTAAAATACAAAATTATATATAAAATATTATTTTTCATTCACGTTAATAAAACAAAGTGAAAGCAACATGAAACAATTTCGAATATAATTGAATAATTATAAGTATATTTAATATTTTTTTATATGGAGCAGAGGGGGACAATTTTCTTTCCTTTCACTCAATTGCCATTTAAAATTGAAATTACCCTGGATCTGGTCCTTTGTCTCAAAGGACAAAGCACGCTATGCTACTCTCCTTCTGAGTCACACTGACTGCATACTGCCCTTCGGTAATGCCGCTGCCATATAGCAGCCTGCCAAAACCTGCATCAACTGTATCTGAACATTCTGATTTCCAAAATACCATCCAAAATTTCACAAAAAAGGACCATCCCAACTCTTCTATTGGTGCTAAATTTTAATACATCAAAGAAAGGTCAGACTGAACCCCCCCCCCCCAACACACACACAAATTATGTCCAAGTCTTGAGTTGAGTTGATTGTAGGACTATGTGTATATAAGGCATAACATAAGTTCCCTCCACATTTCTATGTTGCTTTCACAATGGACCCTCAAACGTCTGTCTCTGAATTCATTTCCAATATTTCAGGCCACAAAGACGTGGGAGAGTCGTCTCAGAATCATGGGGATGAGGTGCTTCCTCATTCTTTAACCATTGCTGCGTTGGTAGGACAAGATGATTACTTTCAAAATGCTTTTGTAATGTCTTCGAGTTTCCAGACTCACCCAATAAACCAGAACCCGCAAGGCATTGAATTCCCCGAGGAGATTTCACTTGAACCTGATTCAGGACAGTCCAACCAGAGGAAAAGAAAACTCTTTGAATTAGAAAACTCAAAATGTCTCCAACAAGTACGTTCATTTAAAGCTACTTTAACTGTTATATGTATAAATGTAGAGACTCAATTGTTTAAATTTGGTTTTAGGAGATTGCAGGGGTGTCTCAAGGACTTGAGGGGAACCAAAATCAGCAGCAGCAGCCTAAACAAAAACGTCGTGGTAAATTGCATACAATTTCAGAGAGGGTGAGTTCAGTTCACACAAATAGTAGTATAATCTTAATTTACTTGTCTTGAAATGGGATTTTCCGTTGTCATGTCCGTCATTTCTTCTTCTTATCTCTGAACAGCGGCGCAGGGAGCGTATTAGAGGAAAGATTCAAGCTTTGCAAGAATTGATGCCCAACTGTAACAAGGTCTTATTTTTTTCTTCTTTATTTTTCCCTATAATCTATCAATCTCTGACACTATATTAATCAAATATAATATTTGTTAATGACATGAGTTTAACCCTGACTTGTAATTGACATGGAGTTCTTGAAATCCCTTCTTTCTTTGTTGCTGTATTCCTGCACCTTCTTTCTAATTCAGAAATTTTTTTGGTGTAAAGTCTTAAAAGTCTTAAAATTTATTTTTAAAGATGATTACATGAACCGAATTTGAAATTGCTTAATTCGGAATTTAGATATGCATGCTCTATAGTCATAATAGAATCCATGGCAGTCAGGGATGCAATATGTTTTTAGCCGTTTTATAGCAAAATTTGTGTTTCCTATGTTGTGGATATTTCACATGGAAGTTCAGAACTCATGACAGTAGTCATTCACATGTGTGGCAGAAAAACTAGATTTTGTCATGGAATTGATAAAGCCAATGTGATGGCTTTGTAATTTAGTGCTGCCACTTGCATCATGGTTTTTTTTTTTTAATGTCGAGGAAATGAAGTTAACTGTCAGAACAATCCCCCCACCCTACTTGTTTTACAGTACATAAAAGAAATTTCTAACCAATCTAACATTTTCCTTTGATTTATTTTTTAAAATCATCATCATCACCTCTGTTTTTTGTGTATGCCAAATTTCAGTGGGACAAAGCTTCGATTCTGGATGATGCAATTAACTGTATTAAATCACTAAAAGTTCAAGTTGAAGTAATCTCTCTCCTCTTTCCCTTTCTACTTCAATTTTTTTGCCAATATTTATTTCTTACTGCATTGTGTTGATCTGTTCTCAGATGATGTCAATGGCAAGAGGAGCATTTTATCAAGTTCCATACATGTCACAAGCACTAATGCACATGAGAGCAGGGATGGTTGGCATGTGTTTTTCATCTCGTCTTCCTACAATGCCAGCAGCATCTCCATTTTCAGAACCAGCAGGGCTGCCACTAATGCCTGGAACTGGAACCAGAAATCTTGGCCTCCCTCTTCTTCAAATGCCATTTTTTCATTCACAGCTACCACTACCAGCAGCTGCCACTCCAACAATGTTACCAAATTATCTTACACCTGCAGCATTATTCTACTATTCAAGCCAGGGCGAAGCTGTTGATACTCAAAACATTGTATCCACCACTTCCATTGATTGCCAACAAATCCCAATTACCATTCAGGTTTGTTTTACTTCAATACCCTGATAGTCATTTTACTAAGAACCAGATTGCATTTTATCTCATTTACTAAAAAATTAGGTAAATTAGTCTTTATACAATAGATCAAAGAATAAATTGGTCCATTTTGTAAATATTTCATCCATTTGTACTATTAAAAATTAGTGTGGCTAATAGAATAACAAAATAGTTACACATGATGTGTCACATGTGCCTTATTTTTACGTATAGAGACCTATTTTTAATTATAGAAAAGGATGGAATTTTTAACAGATGGACTAGTTTGCTCTTTGATTTAATGTACAATGATTAGAGGTGGAGCTAGAATTTTTTTTTTAGCGGAATTAAACTATATATTTTTATGCTGGTAAAAATATAAATTTACTATTTTAATAACCTATATTTTATCATTTTTAAAGGATTAAATCAATTTTTTTTATCATCTTGGGAGAGCAAAGTGCAATTTTATCATTACTAATTTAAAATTTTATAAGTTGGAGCTAAATAGAAATTTTTCTATTTTAAGAGGATCGGGCGGAGCTCCTGCCAATCCCCTGAATTCACCACTAAAAATAATTAATTTACTCATTTTTTAAACAAAAAAAATAAAATAAAATCCAACTACCACTACAAAATCTTCATGGTAATTTTACCATTCCCTCTCTTCTTATCATATTAATAATCATTTATTTACTAATATTGCCTATCCCAGTCCCATGACAATAGTTTCCTCGGTGAAAATTGTCTTGCCTCGTCATCGCCATCAAAGGTTCCTTCTAGTTATCAGTAATCAAGAGCTTGCATGGCATCACAGTGATGAATTGCTTTCCCTTGTTGATTGATTGAAGAACAAAAGAAGAGATCCTGCAATGGAGCAGACTGAGTCACCACAATTCGTTTGTGGACATTGATTTGAGGGTCTATAATTTCTTGTATGGATATTAAATAAAAAATGTTTGAGTTTGGATTTGGTAAATTTAGCAATTAAATTTATGCGACTCATATTATTTATTTATCTAATTTAATAATTCTAATTTAAACATATGATATAAAAGTTTAAATTTTAAAATCAATAGAAATAAATATACAATCTTTTTCTATTTTAATATTTTTATCGTAATCTATACGTAAATTATTTAAAATAGGAATATTATACTATTTTATGATAAAAATTCTGATCACTCGTTAAAATTTAATAGGTAAAATTTTGAGATTAGTTATAGTTATTGAATTTTGATGGAAATTATTTGACAAAAGACTAAAAAAATACTTCTAAAAATAAAACCAATTTTGAGCAAATAAAAATAGAGACAAAAATAATATATTTTGATAAATATAGGGACTATTTTCATAATTTAATCAAACTAATTATTAGATGACATGGTAATGCCAAATACATGTTCGAAAACATGTGATATTGTCGTGTCATCCAAATGTTATTACAAATTTTAAATTAAAAGAACAATTATAATTTTGATGAATTAACTTTTTGAGAAGTTATATTTTATTTATCAAAATTTGAGTATTATAATGGCATAACGCTAAATTACCCCTAATGTTTGGCTGATTTTTCATTTTAGCCTTTTCTCTTTCAAATTCGTAACGACACAATGTGTAAATACTCCATATCAAAATGATTTAAGCCTAAAATAATCCTAGCTAAAAATGACACAAACTCAAGTATCCAATCTAAATGAAAGAATTTGAAATGGCCAATTTGAAAAACTCGACTAACAATCACGAATGACGTGAACCTAAAATAACTAGAGAAAAATGATTAAATCTAACTGATACGAGAGTTTGTACGCTTAAGCATGTTGCAACAACATGCATTGCATGCATTGAAGCTTTAACATGTTGTGATCTTTGAGTACCATTGATGCCTTATATCTTGAAAATACAATAATCAATCACATTTTAGAAATATGACTTTGATGCATAGGATACTATAAGAAAATTTTGGGCTCAATTATGCAATTAGTCCATGTACTTTATAAATATTGTAGATTCAGTCCTTATACTTTAATTTGATTAATCTTAGTCCTTGTATTTTTCGAGTTGGTCAATTTTAGTCCTTTTTATTTTTCGAGTTTTGAAATTTTAGTCTTGATCCAAATGGTAGCAGCTAAATTCATTCAATTACTAGTTTTGTACTATGCATACGGTTGTAAATTTAGTATATATTCTCCAATTAGATCATTCTAAGATTTCTAAGCCCCGATACTCTTCAAATTTTGAAATTTCAGTCTTGACGCAAAAGATTGTCGTTAATCCATATGACATTACGCATATGATAATATCTTTGCCTCATTAAAATTTGGATGAATCTAACTATTATTGTTTGGCGAGGACTGGAATTTTAAATTTGAAAAGCGTAAGGATTAAAAATGATCAAATTAAAGTATAAAGACTAGATCCACAGTTTTTACAAAATACAAGGAGTGATAGCAAAATTTAACCAATAATTTTGATTTATCAATGCTGAAATTTGTTAGAAAATGTTGAAAGATTATTGTGAAAATTTTGTTACAACAACATAAAGTCGTGGTTAGATCATTATGTATACATCCTCTGTTAAAAGCACACCCAACGACTTCGAGAATTGAAAAATCATTTTTAATTATATATTGAAACTCACTTTTGCTAGTTATTAAATATAGCGGTTTTTGGTAATCACTTAATTTAATTGTATAAAAGCGAGCTATGTCTAAATTAAATTTGGAGATGGAAGCCTTATTTCGTTTCTCGACGGTGAAGTAAGATCAAGCCCATAAGCTTATTATCCTAGGTCGGAACAAGTTGACAGGATCCCCTTTTACGCCCTCGAGTCCTTCCTATGTGGCGGCATGGGGCGTAAAAAGGAAAGAGAGGGATGAGGTTTCTCTTGCTTTTGGCATAACGGGCCCCGAGCGGGAGGCCTGCACGACAGGTTATTAGCTCAATGATAGAGCATTACAGGTTCTGATCATATCTATTTTCTTTTGATATAATGCCTAGAACTACCCATAACCCCTCCTCCCCAACCCATAAATAGGAAGACAAAACACAAATAAAAGTAGAATAATTTATATTTAATTTGTTAGAAAAAACACGTTAGCAAACAAAATAAATTAAATATAAATAAACACATAAAATAAAAGTAGAATAATTTATATTTAATTTATCAAATAAGAAAAACAATCAGAATTAAAATCGAATATGTAACACCCCTTACTTGAGACCGTTTCCGGAGTCGAGCATGAGGCGTTACTTGACTTAACTTAAAAGTTCGGGGCATAAAAATTTACTTTTAAAAGTTATTTCATTGTTCATAATAAGACTGTCCACCTGTACAGTAGTCACTAAATTAATTATAACTCAAGCTACGAAACTTCAAATTTAGATCTGTAAATTATACCTGAAACTAGACTCATATATCTTTTTACCATAAATTTTTCAGAATTTTTAGTTCAGCCAATTAGTACAGTTTATTAGTTAAATTCTCCCCTGTTTCACTGATTGACTATCCTGACCTCTCATCACTAAAATTCAATTATCTCATTTTACAGACTTCATATGGTTCTCCACTTATTTCTACTTAAAATAGACTCATTAAGGAATCTATACATATAAATTATAACTCATAATTCCTTCTGTACAATTTTTAATGAATTTCTAAAGTCAGAACAGGGGACTTCAAAAACCATTCTTACCCTGTCTCACTAAAATTCAAATATCTAAAAATATATAACTCTTTTGCTTACTCTATTTCTTTAATGTGAAAGTAGACTCATTCAGATTTAATTTCATATCTTACTTAGCTTCTAATTCAATTTACACTATTTTTGGTGATTTTTCAAAGTTACATCAATGCTGCTGCCCAAAAACTGTTCCATTGCAATTTTATTTTATTTTTAAAAAAAAATTCAATATAACCCCTTTATAATTATCTAACCTTCCCTGCAAATTTCAATTCACAACCAATTTCAGTATTTCAACTATTTCATTTAAATACTAATAAAGTTCAACCAATCAACCATTTCAAGCTAAAAACATGTATATTTCAATGTCTAATACAACCATCACATTCAGATTTACCTTGCCTATTTAGTCATTCATTCTATTACTTTTTACTTCAATTCCCTATACATGCCATATAAATCAAAAAGTTGTTTAACAAAATCTACCGGAGTAAATCTAGATAGTGTGATCGTTGATGTAGATTCGATCCTCCGAACATATATATATATCAATCTACAAGAAATAATAAACACACACAAGTAAACTTGCAAAAAGCTTAGTAAGTTCATAGGCTCATAATAAAATCTTACCAAAATTTCACTAACAACATTAATAAACAAATAAAAATTCAACATTTCCTGCCAGCCACAATCTCAAACAATGAATCTATCCAATCGAGCTCAATATCAGATGTCAACTTCAATTCCGACATTTAGCTTCAATTGCACTTAAAAATACCTGTCAAATTAAGGATCGTCTTACGAATTTGAGTACATCGTTTGCCCGGTGCCATGATTTGCTTGAATATTTCACATTGCTATAACTCAGTATGGTTTTCTTCACTGAAACACCATACCTACTTTTCACAACTCAGTATGGTTTTCTTCACTGAAACATCATACATGCTTTTCACAACTTAGTATGGTTTTCTTCACTGAAATACCATACCTACGTTTCACACTTCTCCATCGATCCACCATGGACTTATCCGTCAATTCATCACTGGTTACCAAACGTATGTACTCAATCCTGCGTATCCCTTAATTTGAACTAACAATCTCATTTTATTCTCATTTTTACCATAATCATAAGTCAACAACAATATATAGATTGATACATTATATCATTCCCACATTAACAATTAATCATAAAAGTTCAGCCGTATGAAATTACCTGGGCCAATTCGTAGAAGTTGTAAAAATGTAGAAACTAGTTCGATACTTTCTCTTTTCCGCGTTTATCTTCGAATTCCCGATCTATAATATAAATTTTTCCATTTATTAGCATATAATTCAATGCTAATTTACTTCACAATTTATACCTTTCAATTTTCAAAATTACACTTTTACCCCCAAAATTAACAATTTTGATAATTTTAACCCTTCAATTGATCTAATTTTTCTCAATTAACACCTTATCCAACCATTTTAGACTACTAAAAATCCTTTTATATTCATAATTTCAGTACAAAACCCCAATTCCTAACTTTTTCACAATTAGGTCCTAAAAATCATTTTATACTAAAATCACTTAATAAGATCATAATATAATGAAATTAAAACTTAAAATCTATAATAATTCATCATAAAATTTCAGAACTTATTCATGGTAACTTACAAAATCACCCATGGAATCAAAAACTAATGAATTCAATAGTTGGACCTAGTTGTAAAAGTCACAAAACATAAAAATTTCAAGGAAAAAGAAAGAATTGAACTCACATGGTATAAAAATATGAGAAACCAGCTTGTTTCAGACCTCCTATGGCGTTTTTTCTAATAAATTATGAAGAGATCTCTAGATTTTTCACTTTTATCTTTGTTTTATATATTTAATTTGTAAAATTTCCAATTTTGCCCTTGTTTCTCCTTACTTTCTTGCTGATTTTTCTTGCCCAACCGTCCAGCCCATATAATTTGGGCCTAATTGCTTTTTAAATTTCTCCTTATTAGTCTTTTTTAATTAATTGACTATCCAAACGTTAAAATTTTTTAACGAAACTTTTATACTAACTCAACGAAACTCCATAAATATTTATAAAAATATTTATGGCTTGGTTTATGAACTCGAGGTCTCGATACCTCATTTTAGACCCAATTTACCTATTAAATTCTTTTTAAATCACAAAATTCAATAAATCACAAAATTCACTAATTCAAAAATTCTTCTAAATTCACACTTGACCCATAATTATTAGTTTATTAAATTTTAACTCATTGGTCAGATTTAGTAATATCGAATCACTGTTTCCGACACCACTGAAAATTAGGCTGTTACAGAATAAAAGTTTAAATTAGAAAGAATAATAGAGATTTTAAGAAACGTTGAGGCCTATGAAACACAGCTTCCTTAAGACAGATTCGACCGCTCTACGGTACTTGGAGAAACGTTAGCCGAATGTCTCCCAGGATACAACAACAACAATGATCAAAGTAGTAGCACCTCTACAACGATCAATGAACGAACTTTACCTTTTTCTATCACCGGAATGTTGTAAAAATATGGAGAGGCAAAAGAAGAATTTTGAAATCAACAGAATTTCGGTATAAGAAAATATTAGAATGTAAGTTTAATCCTACAGAAAACACAGCCTTTTATAGGCATGTAGGATGGTGAAAATTTTGGAAATAACCACAAAATTTGCCATTAAGGAGCCAAAAAATCATTTTGATTTAAAAAATTAAATCAATTTGATTTGAATAAGATACTGTCCATATATAAGCAGATTATGTCTGCTGAGGAAAAATAAATTCATGTTGGGCTAAAATATCCATTGGCCTATTTGGGCCCAACATTTTGGGTCGCCCAGTCGTGGGGATGCACCCCCCAACCCCGTCGAGTTAGAACCTACACCCCTTCCTATGCGCTAGACAAAATTACAAACTTAGTCATTCAATAACATTTCAAGAGAGTTCACATATATAAACACATCTCACACTTGATATTTAACTAATATGAGATCTAAGTCTTTACTTTTCCTCAACAATATTTCCAAGTAGCTTACTTTGAGCATCAATTTCTCATTCATCACTCAACCATTTTGAGCATATGACATACCGTTGTAAAGGTCTCATGGAGTAGAATATGAAACCATAATTATATGATTCAACTCTCCACCTTTACCTATTGAGAATATGCCTCAAAGTTTCCATAAAATGTAATTTTTCCAACAGGTAACAATGTTCATACCAATCGAATTAAGACTCAATCGGCAATTGTCTAAGTATATTATTAAAAAAAAATTAACTATAATTTATAAATATAATTGAATTAAAACGTGAAAATGTGAAATTTAGAAAAACATGAAATAAAAAAGTGGAAAAGAGTTAAATTTGATAAAAATCTAAATCCTTAAAACCCAGATAAATGAACATATTGTATGGTTTAAGTACGGAAAATCTATTGGTTACAAAATGAAATAATGAGCTTACACTAATACATGTACCCAGGAAGATTATTTATTGAAATACATGACCTTGGGTGCAAATCTCAACAACCTAATCAAAGAATCAGTGGAGAACTTTCTGGCAAACAAATAACAGATATTACTGCTCTGCCCATTATACTCACATTGGCTTCCATGTCTCAAAGCCTTCAAAAATTCAACGGTTACCAATGGTCTTAAGTAGGTTACAGGGTGAATGCCAGCTCTGGACCAATCAACCCAAGTCAAAGTTCTATTGGAATTCTTGGGCGTAAACTTCATGGTCACAAAGGTTGGCAAGTAATGTTCATCAGAATAGCAGGCGTTGGCGCAGTAGCTTTGGAAGAGTGGAAAATAGAATTGGTCAGAAACAACTTCCAAGGCCAGTTCCCTATCCATCTCGAACCATTGGGAGCCTTTTCTCCATTGATCAATTGTGATATGAGGGCTCATTTTCTCGTTGTATTGCCCACGCCCAACCGGGGAGTCTTTATCATATGCTTCTATGTAACTCTGGGTAGAGTTCATGAGGTAAGCGTAGATTGTGGAGAAGTTAAACAGTGGAATGCATGCTTCTGACAGAAGAACAAATCTTTGGTTTGAGAAATCCATCAGCGCATTGGCTAGAAGCCGACGCTCCGCTTCTATCATACTTACATGTCCCCATCTCACTTGCTGCATCATCAAATAAGTAGCCTTTCAGACTTGTTTAAATTTTATTAAACTTCAACAATCTTAGAATATAGCACTTTATAAATAAATAAAAATACTTTACTAATTATTAAAATAAAATAATAACTATCAAATATGCAAATAATTCAAATCACCAAGAGGTGTTGGCATATTCATGCTATTTATATTCTTAATAATCTGGCATAATAATACGTTTAACTTTCAATGTTTATATTTTTTTATTAATTTAACCTTTATTTTCTTTTTTAGTTAAATTTGGCCATTAATCTTTCAAAAAAGAATAAAATTATTTTTTAATGAAAAGGCTCACTAAAATAGTTTTTTTTAATGTAGTTGGTGTGACATGGCAGTCTACAATATACTTCATGTTGGCATGACACTATTTGTCTTATATATCACGTTAACAAATAATTTAAAAATAATTATAAAAAAATCATAAAATTAAAAAAAAAAACATGAGGTACACATGAATTGTCATGCAACGGCCAAGTTTAAAGGTTTAACATTTTAGTCGATATTTACATTAAAAAAATCATTTAGACTCTTTTTCAAAAGGTTGATGATCAAATTTAATTCTTTTTAAAAGGTTGAAGGTCAAATTTGACTAAAAAAAGAAGAAGATAATGATCAAATTTATTTTCTTCAAAAAAATATTATTTTATTTATTATATTATACAGAGTTCAAATCTTTAAATTAATTTTAATTTGATTTAAATCTTACTAAATAAAATTATATTTATTTGCTTAAATTTCTTTATAGTAGTAAAGATTATTTGTTATTAATTTTTTTTCTTACCAATCTAATAGTGATTTAAGTTGTGTGAATATAAAATTCATATACAATAAAAACATTAAAATTTCAAATTTAATATTTTGATATTTTTCATTTGAGAGGGTTTATTCCTTCCTGCGGGGTGTTTAGTTTAAGAAATCTCACATTAAGATTTAAGAATGAATTTCGTAAGGTTACTTTGAATTAACAATCTTACATTTCCAATAATGTCAGATAAAACTTAACCAAATTATTACCTAATGTAAGATTCCCGAACAATATTAATTTTCTATAAATTTTATCCTTCATTTTTTTTTTATCATTTTACCCTTACGCCATAGGTTTATCTACCCTAACTAATATATGCAACGTAATTATTTTTAAGTATACATTTAGACCATGGTGAATTTTGGGATTAAGTTTTGAGGGGTTAAGTAAAAATTTTAGGAGTATAATGAGAGTTTTAAATAAAAAAATTGGGTTTAATTAAATTTTTGTGAAATTAATGAGAATTTTCAAATATTTTAAGTGAATTTAGTTAAAATTTTCAAAAAAGAAATAAAAGGTATAATGAGAATTTTCAAAAATTTGAAAGTGTCTAATTAAACTTTTCTAAAAATTTCAAAGAAAAAATTATAATTTCTCAAAATTTTTAAGCCCCTAGGCCCGATTTGAAAAATGGGCCTAAAATTTTATCCAAACCTAGCCCGGATAAAATGCTAAAACTCAGGCTCGCTCTGGTCTGCCTGTATTAATTTTTTATATAATTTTTTTAAGATATATATAATACATTAAAATACTAAAAACATTAAAATAAATGTTTCTCAACAAATTGAAAATAAATTAAAAAATATGTATACTTAAATAACACTAAGATAGATGCAACTTAACAACTAAACGCCTCTAAAATAGTAATAAAATTAACAATAAAACAAGAGTTAGACAATATCCAAATAATAATAACAAAATAGTAGCAACATAATAGTGAAATAGTAGCAAAATAGTGAAAACAAAAACAAGAAAAAATAACAAGAAAATAGTAAAAAAATAGTTTTTTTTGTATATTTGGGCCAGGCTTGGGCCAAAAAAGCCTTACTCAAGACTCTGTCCATTTTCTAAATGGACCTTATTTTTTTTACCCGAGTCCATTTTTAAGGTTTATATTTTACCAAAATCCTCCCATTTTTCAAATAGGCTTTCAAGTTGGACCAAGTCTACTTTAAATGATCCACCTCTGAGTTTATATTTAGATTAAAATATTTGTAACTCATTTCCTTATTTGTCAAATGTAATTCATTACTTATTCTCAATTTTTTCCCTTTTTTAATTTTTTACCAAATGAAAATTTAATAACTAATTTATTTGCATCATAGGATGTTATGTGCAATTTCTTAAATATTTTGCTTTGATAATAAAATACAATTTTATTTTGATATTTATTGACCAATATGAATTATAGTAGAAAAAGAAAAATCAAGGCAAAGTTAGAATTTATTTGTATTTAAGATATTAAACTTATTATCTTTACGACATAATCTCTGGCAATCTTTTATTATTATTATTGAAAGCACCTTTATTATTATTAAGAAAAATTAATATATGTATTTTATATTATATTATATTATATTATATTATATTATATTAATTATTATAAGAGAGTTTTTTCATTATTAATTATTTATTAGTTAAAAAAATTATCATTATCATTTTTTTATATTTTAATAGTTAACTTTCATTCTCAATATAGTTTAATAATTTTTTATCTTTATTTATAATTAAAGGTAATTTAGTACAATATGTTTTTAGGTAATTTTACAATCTGCCAATCAAGTAATAAAATCTTACCTTGTAGTCAAATGAACCAAATAGGGTAATCTAACATACCAAGTAACGTGACAAGTAATCTTACATTCCAATAATTCTACTATAAAAAATCATATTTGAATCATACACTTCAGGGGGAGTTTGGTTCACCGAATATAGCATTGCAACCTGTAATATTACATTCCGAAATGAGATTACGGGTGAGTTTGGATGGGCGGTGCGTTTATCTGCGGTTAATGTAAAAATAGCGGTGGCGGTGAGATTAGATACTGTAGCGATACTGTAGCGTGAGATAAAAAGTAAACTAAACGCACCGCACCGCACCGCACCCAATCACCCATCCAAACCCACCATATGGTTGGATTTCAACATTTCGACCATCTAATAATCTCACACTATGACCATCCCGTAATATAGGGTGTAATCTCATTACGACCCATTCCTTGAGTAATCTTAGATTACGAGTGTAATCATAAATTTTGGACCAATTTACCTTTTATTTTTATTATTCTAATTAATTTAGGCATTTTTCTTAAATAAAATTTAAGACTATAAAAACAAAAAATATATTATTTTTCTTAATAATGAATCAACAAATATCATACATTACAATTATAATCAATATATTTTATTTAATGGTTTATTTATTAATATATTAATTATGGTTATATCTATAATTATTATTGGTGTTGCAATCACTCTTCATGAATTATTATAACTATGATTTATAAATTTATTTCAACATAATATATTTTCTTATTAAAATATAAATTGTAATAAAAAGTAAGAATTGTAATAATTTATTGTTTCGAGTATTTTTTGTATAGCTAAAGTCAGTTAAAGTAGTTAGTTTGTTGTTAGCGATAGGCAGTTAGCTGTTAACATTAGTTAGCAGTTATCTTTGTATATTAAATAGTCTGCAAATGACTTTTAGAATATAAAAAGTGAACTAAGATATTTTATATGTACTTTGTAAGTCTTGACATGGTATCAAGAGTTAGGTTCTTGGTGTAATTTTTTTTTAGGCCATGGCTACAGAAGCTATTCCAACAGTTGATACTCCTAGGCATTCCATTAATAATGGTGAAGCAGTTTACTCACATGGTTCTAGTAATTCTTCTTCACATACTGTTTAGTATTTTTCTAAGCATGATACTATCAAACTCGGGGAACATAATTTCCTATTATGGAAACATCAACTTCTGTTAATTCTTGAAGGATATGGTCTTGAGGGATTTGTTCTAGGTACTGTTTCCATTCCCTCACCCTTCATTTCTGGGAATAAGGGTCAACTCGTTGATAATCCCGCATTTCTTGTTCACAAGAGGAAGGATAAGTTTTTAGCTTCTTGGTTGTTATTTACGGTTACAAATGATGTCTTGGTTCATCTCACAATGGCCAAGACCAGTCTTGAAATCTGGACTGCAATTGAAAGATGATTTGGGAAAAAGTCAAACATCAAGATCTCCAATATGCGTCATTCCCTCTACTTGATCAAGAAAGGTAGCCTCACTGTTAAAGAGTATCTGTTCAAGGTTAAACAACTGAGTGATGGTTTAACTGCAGCAGGCAACCTAGTTACTGAACAAGAACAAGTTAGTATCATACTAACTGGTCTTCCCATAGAGTATGAATCTATTCGTGTTCTTGCCTCAGCAACCCCTATCTCTCTTGACTTGCTAATCGAAATGCTTATTGACTGTGAAGCACGACAGATGGTCTCACTAACTGATACTCTTTTGCAAGCCAATCTGGCTTCTCACTCTCAACAAGATAGTACAGAAAACTTGGGTCAATCTGTAGCCTCCATCGTTTTTTAAGAATCTAAGCAAGAACAAAAGGGACAAGGCCGAGGTTAGTCTCGTGGACGAGCTCGTAGCAGTGGACGGAGCTGGTCACGGTCTAGACTACGGTGTCAACTATGTGGAAAGATGGGTCATATGGTTCAGACTTGCTACCATAGGTTCGATAAGAATTATTTTAGGGTAGGACCTAGACATTCGGTACAAGTTAACTGTCATCAACTTCATGGTCAAGGGGTTTCTTCTTCTTCTTCTTCTACATATCCCTCTGTGCCTCACTATTGTGGAACGTTCTCCCCTAGTACCGCTATCTCAAGTCAGTCTACTTCTCGAGGTTCCCTCTTCACCCCACTTGAACAAACATGGTACCCAAACTCAGGGGTAACAAATCATATCACCCCTGACCTGTTCAATCTCACAGCTGCTTCTCCCTATACTGGTACGACTCGAGTTTCTATGGGAAATGGTTAACTGGTTCCTATAAGTAGTGTAGGTTCCTCTACCTTATTGGCTGGTTCTAGGCTCTTACATCTCCGAAGTGTTCTCCATGTTCCCAATGTCTGTAAGAATTTACTGTTAGTAGGGCAATTTGCAAGGGATAATGCTGTGTACTTTGAGTTTCACCCATTTTTGTGTTTTGTAAAGGACATACAGACAGGGACAACTCTACTAGTGGGCCATATGCATAACAGCCTCTACAGGTTCGATGTTTCTCATGCTGCCTCTTCCAAAGCTCTTACAAAGCCCATTGGTGCTCAGAAATTCAGCTCCGCTCTTCTCAACAGTACACAGCTTACTTCTTTACCTATGTTGTGGCATGCAAGGCTGGGCCACCCATTTAATAACATCTTGAGTTATGTGCTACGTACCTGTAATGTCCCTTTTAAACACAATAGTTTACCTCATGTGTGTTCTTGTCAACTAGGAAAAGTACACAAGCTTCCTTTTAATCATTCAAAAATGATGTACTCATCACCCTTTGAACTTGTTGTTTCTGATGTTTGGGGACCAACGCATGTGAAATCAAATAGATTTTCCTATTATGTGTCATTTGTTGATATGCATAGTAGATATACATGGCTTTACTTTCTCAAGACAAAATCTGAAGTTCTCCAGTGTTTTACTCATTTCCATCGAATGGTCAAGGTACAGTTTGGATGTTCCATTAAGATGCTTTAAAGCGACTGAGGAGGGGAGTATCGAGCCCTTTCGAGTGAGCTCTCTCGACTTGGTATTCAACACAGGGTCACGTGTCCTCACACCCGAGAACAAAATGAGGTTGCTGAAAGAAAACACAGGTAGGTTGTTGACATGGGCCTTACTCTCTTAGCTCAAGCATCCATGCCTTTGAAGTTTTGGTATATGACTTTGCTCATACAATTCACTTAGCCAACAGACTACCCACCCCCATACTCCAACAATGCAGTCCTTATGGGAACCTCTACAACTTGTAACCCACTTACTCTCAATTTAAAGTATTTGGATGTGTCTGCTTTCCTTATTTGAGACCATTTCAACAACATAAGCTACAATTTCGGTCAAAGAGATGTGTTTTTCTTGGTATTGGTACTAATCAGAAGGGATACAAGTGTCTCGATGAAGGTGGTCGCATTTTTGTTTCGAGACATGTAGTGTTTGATGAGTCTCAGTATCCTCTTGCAAATGGATTCTCTCCATAGTCACCTTTGGCCTCTATTCGGTCAGATCATCAGAAATCTCATCTCCCTATGGTTTTACCTACTGACCATAATGTTCCTGTGGTATCTCCTTCCTCAGGGTCAAGTAGTTGTCCTCCTCGGGCTGATTTGCCCACTGGTTCCTTTAACTTGTGTTCCTTCCTTAGTTAATTAATCTGGTGCTCCTTCGCGGAAACCCATCAATGTTAACCTTCATCCTATGCAGACTAGGTCAAAGAGTGGCATCTACAAGCCTAAGATCTTCTCCTCCTTTCTGACTGAGAAAGAATCCACATCTATTTTAGAGGCATTTCAAAGCCCTGATTGGACAACAGTAGCTCAGGCAGAATACAATGCATTACTCTCTAATCATACTTGAGACCTTGTTCCTCTTCCTGAAGGACGTAGGGCGATTGGATGTAAGTGGATATTCAAAGTAAAAAGGTATGCTGATGGTTCGGTTGCAAGATACAAAGGACGATTAGTGGTTAAGGGATATCTGCAAGAAGTAGGTGTTGTCTTTCAGGAAACCTTCAGTCCTATAGTCAAGCCAACAACAATACGAGTGGTCCTTGCACTAGCTATTTCTTTTGGATGGGCTTTCAGGCAAGTCAACATTAACAGCACATTTCTAAACGGTGATTTACATGAAGAAATTTATATGGTGCAACCACCAGGATTCGAGCAATAAGGTTTATCTGGTCAGCAGTTGGTGTGTAGGTTGCGAAAAGCTTTGTATGGCCTTAAACAAGCACCTCGAGCCTGGTTTCACAAACTAAAGAAGTTTTTGCTCGCTACCAAATTTGAAGCCTCGATGGCTAACAATTCCCTCTTTGTTCATCACTCGAGGTCAAAGTTGGTCTATGTTCTCATCTACGTGGATGATATCATTATCATTGGGAATGATAGTCCAACCATCGACCATTTTGTACAAGGTCTGAATGCTCGATTTTCTTTGAAGGACTTAGGTCAGCTGAATTATTTTCTTGGCATAGAGGTCACTTACAATAAGGATGGTGTTTTTCTAAGTTAGAAAAAGTATATATTAGAGCTTCTTCAAAGGGCCTCCATGGATTGATCAAAGGGCATCCCTACACCAATGACTACCACCTGCAAGTTGTCAGCTAATGGGGGGAGTCATGTTGAAGATGAGCACCTTTACAAGAGCATTGTTGGGGCATTACAATATGTTGTAATTACATGGCCAGAAATTGCCTTCTTAGTAAATAAAGTATGTCAGTTCATGCACAAGCCGTTGGATTTCCATTTTAAAGCGATTAAAAGAATCTTGAGGTATCTTCAAGGGACGTTGGACTATGGTTTACAGTTCAGTTGTTCCTCAAAGTTTTTACTTGAGGGGTTTTCTGATGCCAACTGGGGATCCGATACGGATAATCGTAAGTCTACCTCTGGTTTTTGTATTTTTCTTAGAGGTAATACTGTATCCTGGAGCTCGAGAAAGCAACAGGTGGTATCCAGGTCTACAGCAGAAGCAGAGTACAGAAATCTTGCACACGTTACTACAGAAATGGTCTGAATTCAATCCCTACTGTCTGAACTTTCTGCTCCAAAGACTAAAGCCTTGGTATGGTGTGATAGTACAGCTGTTGTTGTAGTTGCAGGGAATCTAATCATGCATTCCAAGTTCAAACACATCGAGTTGGACTTATTCTTTGTGAGGGAAAAAGTTACAAGAGGGGTGCTCCAAGTAGGTCATGTATCTAGCCAAGATCAAATTATAGATGTTCTAACAAAAACCGTTGTCTGAAGGGATGTTCAACAAATTTAGGACTCAGTTTCGAATGATCAATAATGCTTGGAAAGCTCAAGGAGAAAGGAAAGCTTAATAAAAATCGAGGCATGTTATGAGTATCTGTTGTATAGCTAAAGTCAGTTAAAGTAGTTAGTTTGTTGTTGGCAGTAGGCAGTTAGCTGTTAAAGTTAGTTAACAGTTATCTTTGTATATAAAATAGCCTGCAAATGACTCTTAGAATATAAAAAGTGAACTAAGATATTTTGTATGTACTTTGTAAGTCTTGACATTTATCATAATTTTATGAAAATTGAGACTAAAAAATATTAAAGGAACTAAACTTATTAAAAAAAATTCTATAACAAAGACAATTGAGTAAAATGTACTTCTAAGTAACCTTACATTCCGTCAATCAAACATTGAATCCTACATTCTAACCAAATGAACCAAATAAGGTAATCTCACAATCTACTCGTAATGTTACATTCACGTAATCTTATTACCAAATGCTCCATTAATTATTTTTTACTTTATTGTATTATTTACAAATTTTATGAAAATATTATTTGTATAGCTATAAAAATTATAACAAAAAAAAAACAATACCATAACTTCGTTTAATTCAATAAATCTAAGTTATGTAAATATACATATTAGGCAAAGCTCCGACCACACATTTTGAGAATCAGTTACCCAATCATTTTTCCCCTAAAAGCAATTTTATTAGACCTACTTATATGGTTGAAAATCTTC
The DNA here is from genome assembly GCF_007990345.1 of Gossypium hirsutum. Classification (NCBI taxonomy): domain Eukaryota; kingdom Viridiplantae; phylum Streptophyta; class Magnoliopsida; order Malvales; family Malvaceae; genus Gossypium; species Gossypium hirsutum. The sequence goes on from NC_053440.1 coordinate 50,765,315, forward strand.
TTACTGCAAATTTTGTGTAAGACAATTTATTACTAAAAATATAAAAGTAGTGTTGTATGATAAATTATGAATTTATACTCTAATTTTCTTTAAACTTAATTTATTTTTATTCTAAATAATTTTTGGGAAATATAAATATATTTTTTAAAATTTATTATATTTAAGTAGTATGCACAAGTTTAAAACTAATTTACAGTTGCTTTTAAATTATTCTAAAATTTGAACATATATTGTTGGGGATCGACCCGATTAAGCAACGAACAAATAAAAATAATGGAAGAAATTGAGAAATTGAACACATAAATTTAACGTGAAAAAATCCCTCTAAAGAGAATAAAAAATCACAGACAAAGATAATTTTATTATAATGGCGAAAGATTGAAGAGTACAAAAGATGAAGATAAAAATTAAATCCTGAAAACCCAAAAACAAAGAACCCTCAAAACGTAAATACAAAATTTTCTAAAAGTGTTATGAGTTCTAATCTCTAATGGGTGTGTTCTCTAAGGTTGTAAAAGAGTCTATTTATAGGCTAAATTTATAGGTCAAATAATAATGAAATAATTTACACCAATCAGAGTTTGATTGAAACAAATAAACAGAGTTTAACTGGAAGATTATTTCTTAAATTTGACTAAAATAGGAGTCATACTCAACAAATCTCCACCTTGACTCATATTTCCACAACGCCATTTTTGCCAAAGCCCGCCACAAGCCTATCTTAATCTATGCAAGGAATTAACTGAGTTGAATCTGTGCTTAGAAACTGGAAGACTTCTAGCCTTCGACTTGCACACTTACAAATTAAAACTAACCCGAGTCTGATTTTCACGAACATATTGCCCTAACTTTTCAAAACCTGCATCCAAAAGAGAAGTGCTCTTCAACGAAATGGTCATACATTTTTCACTCCTATGACCAAGTTGTCTCCGCTCCAAACGAGTTGACTTCGACACCGTAACAGACAAGGGACGTTTAATTTCACCGGTCACTGTAGAACCTTCAGAATATAAAGACTGACAATCTTTTTATCTTTTAATAAAATGAGAGCTCCATGAGATACCTTAATGTCGCTCGACCCGATGTTGATTCTGCATCCTTGCAAGTCTAAAATACTCAAGGAGATGAGATTCTTTCGTAAATCAGGTACATACCTGACATCTGAGAGTGTCCTAATCGTCCCATCGTGCATCCTAATTTTAACAGTACCAATACCAATTACCTTACTAGATGAATTGTTTCTCATGCATACAACTCCATCTTCAACTGAACTGTATGTGGAGAACCATTCTCTATTGGGACACATGTGAACAAAAAAATCCCAAATCTAGGATCCACTTGGACGTAATCTTGGAGTTATCGCTTGTTGACACTAACAAGAAATCATCATCGCTTTCATCGGCCAAATTAGCACCAACTACATCTTCCTCGTTACTCTCAACAGCTCTTTTATTTTACAGTTTATAATAATCTACTTTGATGTGACCTAACTTTTTAAAATAGTGACACATTCTGTCTCGCTTCTTTGATGCTACTAAAACGGAAGTTTGCCTATCTGCCTTACCATCCGAACTAAACTCATTGTCGAGTTTGTCTCTACTCAACATATGACCCTTCACATCTTTTAACGAGAGTTTGTCTCTACCATAAATCAGAGTCTCCTTGAAAGACTTGTATGAATGGGGTAAAGAGCACAATAATAGCATATCCCGATCTTCATCGTCAATTTGAACCTCAATGTTCTTTAAATCATTTAAAAGAGTAATGAATTGATTGATGTGATATCTAAGAAACTCACCTTCGTTCATACGAAACGTAAATAGACGTTGTTTCAACATTAAACGGTTAGCCAGAAACTTAGTCGCATAAAGAGTTTTTAACCTTTTCCACAAGGCGGATGAGGTCTTCTCCATCAATACCTCCTGCAATACCTTATTCGTAAGGCACAATTGGATTGCAGATAAGGCATTTTCATCAAGCTCTTCCCATTCTGTTTGATTTAGATTCTCAGGCTTTTTCCTGGTAATAACCTTTTTCAATCTTATTTGAACTAGAATTGCTATCATCCGAACTTACCACAGATTGAAATCTGTGACATCGTCGAACTTCTCAATTTCAAACCTTATTGCTACTATCTCTTAATGGGCTAATCTACGAAAATTGAACTACCTCTTATACCACTTGTTGGGGATCGACCCGATTAAGCAACGAACAAGTAAAAATACCGAAGAATTGAAAAATTAAACACACAAATTTAACATGCAAAAACCCCCTCCAAAGAGGATAAAAAAATTACGTGCAAAGATAATTTTACTATAATGACAAAAGAATAAAAATTACAAAAGGTGGAGATAAAAATTAAACCTTGAAAATTCGAAAACAAAAAACCCTCAAAACATAAATACAAAATTCTCTAAAAGTGTTATGAGTCCTAATCTCTAATGAGTGTGTTTTCTAAGGTTGTAAAGAGTCTCTTTATAGGCTAAGTTTATAGGTCAAATAATAAAATAATCTAGACCAATCAGAGTTTAATTGAAACAAATAAACATAGTTTAAGTGGAAGATTATTTATCAAATTTAACTGAAACAGGAGTCATACTCAACATATATCATAGCTTGATGGTGAAGGATTTTACTTTATCGTTTAGGTGTGGCTTGAATTCGAGTCGCGCTTAATCGTATTATCTATTATCAAATTCAACAATTAAAAAGAAAAAGTGAGATGGAAAATTCAATAGGCTAACCTTGCTGGGAATTCTTCTGCCATGAAACACAGAACCTTGAGGCTCTGCTGCCTTTGACAGATTAAAAGAAGGATTGGAGTGGATGTAGATGGAATACATCCCTTTGTACCCTTTGAAGAATTTCTCCCACAATGGAGCCAATGAAACATGCCCTTTTGTCAAAAACAAGAAAGCCACTTTAGGAACTCGATTGAAAGGATATTGAGCAATTCGGGGAATCATTGAAGCCCTCCATAGAAGCTGTGCATCATCCATCCCATGCATTGCTTCTGGTGGCTCCAGAAAATCATTTAATCCATACTGAGCTCCATCATCTGATATTGTTTCAACAGGCGAATCAGATGGTTGCGGAGGTGCCATTGCCAACGACGGTGATGATGATCTAGAGGTCAAAGAAAGCTGGGTATGTAGATCCAGTGAAATGTTTTTGAGGTGAAAACTGAGAATGACACCAACACTGAGCCCACAACCGAAGAGGAGGAAATAAGATATGAAATTGAAGACGTGCCATTTTGCATTAAATAGCTTGGACAAAGTGGTTGATTGATTGTTGTTGTTGGTGTCATCACCGGCGCCTTTCATTTTGTTTAAAGAGGGAGTTAGTTTGAGAAAGAGATCCAGGTACCTTCTTACGTTTGAGAAAACTCGAACCCTTGTGCCCATGAAAACTGAATCAGGTGCCTTCTTTTGCAGCTTCGCCGCATGGTCAGCCATAGCTAAGGTCCTTTGGTTGGCTTTTGATCTCAACCAACAGGAGAAGGAAGAAGAAAGAAATCAGAGAAAAGACAAAGAGAGAATGAATGTTGCAGGGAGCAGATGTGGCGGTTCGTAGATTGATTGTCAGCCACTGTTTCTCGTATACTCATTGACTTTGAACTATACAAATATGCCATTTAAGGTCTTAACTAATATTAGTTTCTCAATTCTACACCTCAGGAAATAGCGATTGGAATTTCCAAACTCTCTATTATATATTATATTACAAGTTACAATACAATTTTATTTGGAGGTATAAAATTGTGATAATTGTTTGAAATATCATTATTATTAACTATTTTTAGTATAAATTATATATATATGATATTATAAGATTTTATCTAAAATTAGAAATTTTTAGCACTCTTGCTTCACAATGTGATTTTGTTTTACATCGATATTAAATGAGTATTTTTTTTAATTTTAAAATGTCACACTAGTAAATTTAACGGAAGTTTAACGATGTTTATAAATGAACTTAAATTTTTAAATTTAAAAAATAAAGAGACTAAATTCTTAAAATTAAAAATATAAATATTAAATTCTAAATATACGAATAATACAATAACTTTGAACAGATTGTAATATTTAAATTTTTACTCTATAATTTAATAAAAAACAAATAATTAACAGAAGACGAAACATGGGTTCAACCATATTAGTATTTATGGTTTTGCTTATTCATATATATATTATTAATGGAGTGAATACGTAAATAATATAAAATCAAAAACATAAATTTATGATTTACTTACAAATTATATCAAGAATAATATTCTACTCCTGAATACAAATAAAGAAACTTGTGTTGCAACATCAATACATGGTCTCCACTTTTTAAGTTTGTGGTTTTTCAATCGGTTTGAATATTCATTATTACTATTCTTTTAGTTATATCTAACAGGCCGATTGAAGTAGTTCTCAGGTATTCAGTGTTGCTATGTTACATATTTTTAAACAAAGAATATCCAGTGTTGATAGTTGTTTGACAATCACTACAAAAGACCAAGTTGTAGATGAAGATGAGCCAAGCTAAGTTGTCTAAGCAGATAAATGAACAACTAACAGATTTCAAAAACAAATAAAATTTCGCTTGGATTTAGAATTTCTCAATGGGATCTAAACAATATATTCTTTAATGCTGACAAATTGGTTGGGAGCTTATCAATTAAATTATACTTCAAAAATTGGTAGTTTGTTCCAGACATGAAAGCTTCAGCAGTAAATTCTTTAAGAATGTCTTTTATGACCATGGTTGCTGCATTCAACCTTTTCATAAAGCCCCTTAAAAGTTCATCCTCACGCTGCTTGATGGACATGAAGTAGGCAATGTTGGATCGCCGGCACCCCTACGGCGCAGCGGAAAAATTTAATAATCGGCGACCCTAACCACGGATCCATGTGTGAGGAACGAATCGGGGTGAAAAGGGTTACGAAATTACCTAATGCTGTTCTGAGTAGACAGCAACTTCTCAACAACGTGTAGTCTGATCTACAGTCGAACTAAGCCGTAATCTATCGAGACTCCGACCTCTACGTGAACCACCCAGTTGACTACGAACGGAAGAAATCCCAAAAACAGTTTTGAGAGTTAATTTTCTTTGACGGCTGCTCGACCAAAACAAAGAAAAACGGGATACTTATATCCTTATTATTTATTTTTTAGGGTTTTTATTTATGAATTAAAATAAATATAATAATATTTTAAACCGAAAATTATAATTACATTAATTATAATATAATTTCGGTAAACCATATATTTATTTGAATTCATATGCTAACCTCATTATGTGTACAACAACCTTGTACATAATGTGTTGGAAATCGAATTAAATTAATTCTATAATTAATTTAATTCAAGTGACACCTAAAAACAATACCAACTATGGTTTATTCCGTTCATTTTAGCTATAGGGTGTGACCCTGTAGGTTCTTGTAACGTTAGCAGTAATACTAGAACGATTCCAATGTTACAAACAATGAGTGGCATCTAGCAATGCATCATTGCTACCTAAGTCACAAGAGATCATGATTCGACATAACCTTTTATGATTAACCTTTTATACAATAATCCTTAAGTCCTTTATCTCTGGATTGGACACAAGTCATGGAATAGTCACACTTGTATAGTTCATTCCATGTTCCTTGATATTTTAAGCAGACTACGATATACAAATAAGTATGACATCTCATATCAACTTATTTGAGCATGGCCATGCATTTCTAGTCTCACTTAATCAAGTGGCCTAAGATATTACTCCCATTATGTAGGAGGGACTTATTCTATATCGACCAACCATATCCCTCTACATCGATTGTGGTATATCCAACACCAGCCTTTATAGAACAACCAGTTACGGTGTACGTTTGACTGTATCAAAATATACTACTCACGATGTTGGGATTATGATGATCTCAAGTCTGAGGATCATATACATATTAATCACTATGAGTAATGTCGTGACAATTACATAATAATCCAAGAAACATACTCATAATGGGTCAGTCCAATATGTTGTTCTCTAACACACATATTCATGCATCGATTATGATATTCCATATCAATGATAACTCTTTATCATCAATCAACTACATGTTAGTCTTAATGCATTATTGTTGTCCTATCCAACAATAATACTTGACTAAGGATCTTTTAAGAATAATCATATTATTCTTAGGACATTATTAGAAAACAGTTTATTTATACACACAGAAAAGAACCTGAAATAATAATGGTAACGCCTTATATTAATAAACATGATAAATCAAGTATGTTATTACAACCATCTCATGATTGATCTTTGGGCATACTCTAACAGGCGGGAGATTACTTCAATGTCTTATTCGCAAGAACCTGATTATAAACAGGTCAGCTAATTGCTCGAAACTTATGATAGAAAACTGTGGCAATTGCAAATATCACACCTAAGTTGAGTCCTTCAATGTTATTGAAAATGCCATGCACTTAACTTCATTTGAAGCCCAGATGATTCGCATAATGTACTAAATAATCTTGGGGATTTCCTCAACCATCATACATCATTTTGAGAAATTTAAACGTGGGGAAAACATGATGTTGCAATATTATCTTAGCTCAGGGCTTATTTTTATACTTCTTCACTAATCCAAAGGAGTCTAACTTTTGAAAATCCTTAAATGTTTTTCTAACTTCTCTATTTTTTGCTCCAAGGTATTTTGATTAAGAAAACTATACTCATCATAACTATCATCTTTATCATCCATATCAACGAACTCATCTACTAAATTTCATTACCTTGGCATGCATATTGCTCTTCATATCTCAGTTTTTGAAAAGACATTTGCTTCTCATAACTCTTATTTTCTCTTGCATGTATAGATATTGTTGATTACTAGACTGATGATGCTGAGACCCTTAATCTGTGGGTAATGCTTCAGCGTAGTGCTAGCTAGTTCTGGGGTTATAATACCATGGGGTATTGGTAAAACTAGTGGTATGGATTTTGTTGGTTTTTATTTTGTGGGTTGGTTTGGTTTTGCGAGGGATGTTGCTGACTAGCATGCAATAGATCCTAGTTCAATTTTTATTGTCTAATTTATGTTTGCTCTAATGTTATGACCAACGGGGTCTATAACTTGATCATTGGCATGATCAAACTTAGTGCTTTGAGAATCATTGGTATCTGAGTGTGCTATGTATGTCCACAATCACCACATCAATTGTTAACCAGTGAGGTGAACAAGCGAAAAAGATGAATAGAAGATAAGGGAGAGAAGAATGAAAGATGGAAAGAGACTGTTGGCGTGAAAGTCTAATTTGATACTATTAACAGTGACGGTGATGTGACGTCTTAAGATGAGACATGTTAGGGCGACTAGCAATCAATTACTCTGGGCGTCCACGTGTCCTCACATAATCTTAGCGAAGCTATCCCTTTCCAAAGTTTGCCAAGTTGGAGTTTGCAAATTGATTCACGAACTAGCCTAGGTTCACATGTGTTCAATTCTCTATGAATACACGATCAAATTCTCAAGATATATTGTAAGGTTCGCAAAATCCATTACACAAGGTATAACAATTACACATGCAAAAACACACGTGTGAGCGTATTTTTTATAACACGTATATACTATTGATGTGTTGAAAAAAGAATAGAAGCAAAAAGCAAACGTAAGACGCGAATATGTTTTTAAATAGAAAAATAAATTATGTATGGAGAGCTAGAGGGGACCAATTAATAGAGCTGGGATTGGGCTAAGTTTGCAGGCCTAACCTCCTAATAAGGAATGGGCTTTGTTAAGCTCATATTCATCTGATTGTAAAAATACTAAACGAAATGTTGAGAGTGGGATTTGAACCCACGCCCTTTCGGACCAGAACCTTAATCTGGCGCCTTAGACCAACTCGGCCATCTCAACCTTTTGTTGCTGTTAATACAATTAACAACTTAACTACAAATTTTCTGAAAAACTGAGACGAAGCAAACATTTAAGTTATGGAGATTCATCCTTCTAAATAAATATGCATATATTAATATAAATGCTTCAAATACAATGAGAAGAAAGTTACAAATAATTTATTAAAATATTTTTATATGATATCAATATATATTACAAATTATCAAAACTAAAAACCTTCTATATTTGCTTAACTGCACCCAACAAATGTAAAGTTATAAAAATCTTATTATTTAATTTCTTCACATACTAATATATGGGCCAAGCACAAGGCTCGGAAGGCTTAAAAGTCCAAAATAATATCGGAAGGCTCAAAGACCAACCATATGATAATTGTAATAACATAGTTTTTACCTAGTTTATTAATAAAAGCATTATTTCAATGTTAAAATAAATTATATAATGAAAAAGTTCAAATAATGATATAATCATTCTTAAATATCTTTAATTAAGTAACAATAATGCATTGAGATTAATATGTGTTTGATTAATAACAAGTGTTGTTATGGATATATGATATCAAATCGACTCATAATTATATATTAAAGAACAATATGCTAGACTGACTTGCCATGAGAATGCTTATTGGATTATTATATAATAGTCACAACATTTTTCATAGTCATAATTATATGTATGATCCTTAGATTTAAGATTATCATAGTCTCAACATCATGAGTCATATGCTTTGACATAGTTAAACGTCTTCCGCAAATGGTTGTAATATAAAGACAGATGTTAGGTATGCCACAATCTGTGTTGTGGGAGGTGAGTGACCAAGATATGATTTGTCCCTCTTACATAATGGGAGAAATATCTTAGGCCTCTTTATCGAGTGAGACTATAAATGCATGGATATGCTCAAATGAACTAATATAAGATATCACACTCATTTATTTATCGTAGTCTACTCGGAAAATCAAGAAACAAGAGATTGGACCATACAAGTGTGACTGTTCTATGACTTTTGTTCAATCTATATATCAAGGACAAAGAGATGTACTACATGATCGCATTATCACGGAAAGATTATTTCGAACCAAAACTTCTTGTAATTTGGGTAACATTGATGCATTGCCAAATGACACTTACTGTTTATAACATTGAAATATTCTAATATTACTGCTAATGTTGCAAGATCCTACAGGGTCACACCCTATGATTAAAAATTGGAATATGTAGAAAGATAGGGTTATATTTAACTTGATGCTCAAATTATATTAATTATAAAAATGTTCTCATAATTAATTTAATTCGATAAATTTAAATATTAAACACAATGTATGTGCAAGCTTGATGCACGCACATAAATAACCGAATTTAAGTAATGTGAAATAGGCTTCACATAATCTTAGATTGGGTAAATGCTATTACCAAAATTACTAACTAGATAATTAGTTATTTTTGGTAAAGAATTACTGTAAGGATTTTAAAATATTGATATTCTTTTAGAAAGAATATGATTTTTATGGCAATCCCTTAATAATCATTATGTGATTGTGTGCATTCAAAAACGCGTTTTTGAATAAAAGAAAAGGATATCAATCCTTTAATCCAGACATTCAAAATGTTTTTGAATAAAAAGGAAATCATATCAATCCTTTAATCCCACCTTTTTGCATACCCGAAAGAGCGACATCTAGAATTTGTGTTTTCCAAATTAAGCAAAACTCTCCAAAAAGGTTTTGGAGAGAATTTTCGGTCATTATTGTCTGGTAGATCACATAGAGGCCTGAATATTTTCGTTGCAGCTAAGGTTTGCGACATCAATAGAGGCTTCAAACCCATACCAATATTTATTTTTCAAATCATTTAAAGTCTACTTTCAACCTTTATTAACCCAGATCATTCCTCGTACATGGATTTATAGGTTGTGATCTCCAGAATAATTTTTCAATAAGCCACGAGGCGTACTAACATTCCAACAAATAGTACAGTAGGAGACACTATAGTGCATGACGTTGAGACATTGTGTGATGTTGCAACATTGTCTTACCTAATGTCACAATGTCGCTCTGCCTACACAATGTCGCTACATTTTGAAGGACGATGCTGTGACGTTGTAGTTCAATGTTGCTATGTTCCAAAGGATGATGTCGTGACATCACTCTTTATCTACTCAATGTCATGACATTACGAAGGATGATGTTGCAATATTGTACGAAATCAATTTATTTTGTGTTGTATTCAATTTGTGTCCTAATGTATGAAATCAATAATTAAGCTTTACAATTTTATCATTTTCTTAAACTAAGCTTAATTTCTATCAAATTCAAACCTAATTCTTCAAGAAATCAATAATAGTAACTTTCTGAAACTTTAGCAGTTTCACAAATTAGTACATGGAATAGCTAAATCAAACTCCCATAACCTTAAATCTATAAAGGATACAAGAAAAGGGCTATATTATATTACCTATAAGCCGAAAGTTTGACGAAAATCTTGAAATTTTCTTCCTTTCTTCAATGGTGGTTTCGATTGGGAGAAAGATGATAAGCTTTAATCCCACTTAACATATATATAGTATAATTAGTAAACAAATTAACTTAAATAAGTAAGTTTAATTAATTATTAAAACATGTTTAGTTTAATTTAATTATAAATTAGGCATAATAGATATCATCATTACGTCCCACTATCTATATAAAAAAACATTAGTTTATTTACCCTTTTAACCCTTGGATAATTTCTATCTAGATCCTCAATCCATTTCCTAATTAAAATTTTATAGTGATTGAACTTTTACAATTTAACCCCTAGGCCTTAATTACTCACAATTTCAGCTAAATCACTTAATCAAATTTCAATTCATCAATATACTAACTCCGTAAGTATTTGTATCTAATATTTATGGACTCAATTTACGAAAACAGGGTCCTAAAACCATATTTTCCGACACCACTGAATTTTGAGTTGTTACATGTTTGACGAACAGAATGTAATTAATTCTAGTATTATGTGAAAGTAGTGCTTTATAGAAAAGGGGAAAACATTGATGCAAATTAAGGTGAAAATTTTTGAACTCATTATATTTTGGAGAAGTTGAAAACAAATGAAAAAGAAAAAAATGAAATGAAGAATTAATATTGAAGTAAAAAGAATGGGTACTATGTAGAAAAAAAGTTGAATTCAAATTTGGCAAATACAACACATTTTGAATACCTTAATCTAGAATTTGGAAATCCTTTTTTTACCATAATCAACATGACTCTTGTTATTTAAGCAAAACTAATTTGCATATATGATGTATATAAGTAGGGATTTCCCCCCTAGTGCAAATCTAAATTTTCTTTAACAAATTGATGGATGGATTTAGTAATATAATTATATTGGTCATGTTTGTAAAATTTTAAAGTAATTTGATATTTACGTAAGTATAATGCATACAATTAATTATTCAAGTTATTCAAATTACTAAACTAAGGGATATAATCAACATACTTGCAAGTATTGTACCATGTGAGCTATAAAACCCAAGCAATACCATATGTGCAAGTAAGTTGCCTGTATGTCTTAGGTTGGTGGTTCAAATCTCTACCTCTGCATGTTAGTTTCTTTTTATATATATATATATACAATACTTAAAATTACTCATAACTTTATCCTAACATCTTAAATAGGACAGTAGAAGGGAGGGAACAGAGATGGGGTTATTTTATTTTATATTAACTATTTTTATTTAATATTAATATAAATATTATTATAAAATTTTTGCAATAATTATTTATAATACATTTTATATTTTCAAATAATTTTAATTTCTTTTTAATATTTTTTAAAAAAATTAGAATAATTATTAAGAAAATATTTGAAATATCAAAATAATATTTTATTTATATTTCAAGGATCAAATTGATTATTAACCCTTTAAATTAACGTGTCACGTCATAATTTTAACGAGAGATAATGGATGAGTGACAAAAATGTAATAATTCAACAACATTAATTGCTATTACGTAAGTTTTAAAAGTTTAATAGCCGAAATGTAATTTGACCAAAATTTTGCAATAATGAAGTAAAAAGACCTAACATGCTTTTCATATTTTTATTATTAAAAACAAATTTTTATCTTTATTTATCAAATATTTCTTTTAATTTTCAATTATTAGAATATGAAATTTATTTATTTTAAATAAAAATAAAAATCAAATAAAAATACAAAATCAAATTCGCATATAAAATTCGTGAAACTCATTACACAAAATATAACAATTACACATGCAAAAACGCACATATAGATATTTTTTATAACACATGTATGTATTATATTTAGTGGTTTCGAGGTATGTGTTATATTTTTACGTACAAAAATAAAAATAAAAGCATTTTGTATGGGGAGCAATTAGTAGAGCTGGGCTTGGGCTGAGTTTGCAGGCCTAAGCCCCTAATAAGGAATGGGCTTTCTTAAGCTCATATTCGTCTGATTGTAAAAATACAAAACCAATTGTTGAGAGTGGGATTTGAACCCACGCCCTTTCGGACCAGAACCTTAATCTGGCGCCTTAGACCAACTCGGCCATCTCAACTTTCATTCCTTTTCTACAATAAATTAATTTATCTATAAAACCGACTGAAAAATTGAGACCAAGTAGGTTTTGCAGATTTATCCTTCTAACTAAATATGCATATATTAATATAAATGCTTCAAATACAATTAGGAGTAGGATCTTTTCCTATAAATACAATGAGAAGAAAGTTACAAATAATTAATAAAAATGTTTTTATATGATATCAATATATATTATAAAACTTCTCATATTTGCTTAACTATACCCAACAAATGTGTAGTTATAAAAATCTTACTATTCAATTTCTTGGCATACTAATATATGGATCCAATTCTTTATCTTATTCAGTTCCACTTATGCTTTATACAAAATTTTCCAAGTCAAACTTGATAAACAAAACATTGTACAGAGACTTGAAAATTTGCATTTAACCCACTGCATTCTTTAAGGCTAAAGCTTCACCCACCTTTATTGTTGATAAGCACAACAACAATTGATCCATCACAATCCCTATTCCCTAGTAATTGGAATCATGTTAACCACCATTTGTGATGTACATCGAAATTAGTTTGATCACATAATCCCAGCTATCTAACTTATAGTAGTCTCTAACTGCTTGTTTGATTTCTCAGCATGCATGCTTTTTCCTAAAACATTTTGATGTTCTAGATCAAATTGGACCACAAATTTTACCCTCAAACAAGCTTGAATTTTGAGCTTTTCAATTAAGTTGACAAATCTATCTTTGCTCACCTTTCAAATGATGATGAATAGTTGAATACCTAGACACATTGGAACGGTAGCTAAAAGCTTATGCTCCGCAGAAGGGCACAAGAAAAGGAAAAATACGTGCTCCATTGGTATCCTCCTCAACCAGCATTTTTCTCTTGCAATTAGAGCTCTCTTTGCTAACAAACAAAATTAGAGTTGTTTATAAATTGCATGACTAACACGACCTAATCTGGATTGAGTTTGAACAAAAAGAACTTATCCATAAACTAGTTCAATTCAGCCTGAATATAAATAAAATGATTTTTCAAAATATTTTTATGTAAATTTAATTATAAAAATATATAAATATTAATATAAAATATATTTTTATCATGTTTAAACAGAATAAAAGTTTTCTGAATAGGTCTAATCAAGTTGGAGCCTAAATTTTTCTTTTAAATCGAAGCTCAACTAAATTCAACTAACTTGTAATTCAATCAAACCCATACTAAAACTCCAAATATTGGCCAGGGATGAATAATTCTTAAAAATAAAAAAAGTTAGATTTTACAAGAAAGTCATCATATGTGATCACAAATTCCTAATTTCATTGTCATGCACGTTTTTGTTTTGGTGTTTATGGGGAGGCGCCTTAACGAACCAAACACGTGTTACGTTTAGAATTTTTTAGGATTTTAGGAATTGGTCTTGCCTGTTATTGGAGCTGTGGGCCCAGCCTATATTCAAAAAATATTTTATGTCCCCACTCAAATTTAATTTGCTATATTTTATTGTTATAAAATGTTAAAATAATTATTTTATATTAAATAAAATTATTTAATTCGAAATTTAAGTCAGCCAATTCAAACCCAGAAAATCTTTTAGTATTTATTTTGCTAAATTATATTTAAAATGTTTTTGGAATATGAGGGAGATGTTTATTCTTTATTTTTGAAGAAGAAATTATTAAAAATAGCCACAATGACTTATTTGGTCCTTCAACTTTATAGAAAAAAATTATTTAATAATTTTCACCTCTTTTATTTTTAAACTTGCATTGTTTGTCAAGTGTTAACTTTGGAAAAGTGTTAACTTTGGCTGATGTATAATATGTTTATATAACCCTATTAATGTATTAAATTTTTTTTATTAAATTGGCTTATTTATCTTTTCTCCAACTGAATTATGTGTCTAGTTAACTCGTAACACTATTCCAATAAGGATTTTTAATATAGTATAGATAAAAAAAATTAATTGATACACTTTTAAAACAAAAAGATTAGTTGATACATATTAATATAAAGTAAAAGTAAAAAAAATATTAAGACTAAAATTTAAAGTTAATTTAAATGCAAGTTAAAAGAAAAAAAGTAATTAAATTAGAGTAAAATCGACTTATGAAGATATATCAATATTGGGATTGAGAAGTGTTAATGATGGACATTAGGGCCTTAACATATTAAAATCTTCTTCAGGCTTGTGTGTCGCCAAAGACTTTTAACTAATGGAGAAAGATTGAGGAGGCACCTCACCAACTACCTTTATCATGTTTTTTATGATAATTTTATTGAAGATACAAGTCATGTCTTGCATGAATGCTTTGCGGCAAGAACCTTTTAGGTGATGCTTGTGAATGATTGATTAAGAGAATTTTTAACTATAGAAATTGATAGATGAGTGTTTGTAAACTTTGGGAACCCTTCTTATTTTGCTAAGGAGGAAGAAGACTGGGATTTGCTCTTTGGTGTCATCTATGGATCAGGAGGAATCATATAATTTTTAATGAAAACTATGTGGATACAAAGGGGATACTAGAAAAAAGTAAGATTGAGAGATGGGGTTAAAAGAGCCTTGGTAGGTGCCAATAGCAACCATGCTCTAACAAATTGTTATGTATGCAGAGCAATTAAATGGGAAAGGCTGCTAGTAGGTTGGTGCAAGCTTAACATAAATGGGTTCAATTATACACTCTATTGGTTATGTAGATGGCTCAAATTGTAAGGTGTTGTTAAGGTCTGTAGCCTAAGAAAGTGCAAAGCTTAGATCTAAAGGCCAACTTATTACTTTGAAAAGGCTTAAGATAAGGAAAAGACTTGCATCCAAATACCTTCATAAAAGTATAGTTTGGTTGCCTATGATAAAGTGTCTTGTATGGAGAGATGCCACTAATTACATGAGTGGGCAATATATTAATAAAATAAACTACACTAACAAAAGCATCAAACCAAAACTTAAGTGGCATGGAAGCTTGAGCTAAAAGTGTCAATCCAACTTCAACCAAATGTCCGTGTTTACACTCAACAACCTCATTTGTTGAAATATGTAAGGGCATGATAATCCATGCTTGGTGCCATGTAAAGCAACCATTGATGAAATAGTCTGGTATTCACCTCCCCGGTCACCTTGCAACTCCTTAAGCAACCAAATTGAAATTGAGCAAGTTTATGAAACAAAGAAAAAACTATAAGAGCTTCAAAATTGGCTTTCAACAAGTATGACAATGTATAACATTTGCATACATCAACAAAAGAAATGTAGTAATTATAACCATTAGACG
The DNA here is from genome assembly GCF_007990345.1 of Gossypium hirsutum. NCBI lineage: Eukaryota > Viridiplantae > Streptophyta > Magnoliopsida > Malvales > Malvaceae > Gossypium > Gossypium hirsutum. The sequence continues at coordinate 50,781,028 of NC_053440.1, forward strand.
AAACATGTGTAGCGCCCCACAAATTAATATATACAATATCAAAATTATATGAATAAATTGTGCTAGAAGGAGAAAATAGAAATTGATGGCTCTTTCCCATTTGACAAGAAACATAAATAGATTATTTTCATTAGAATGAAGTTTTGGATAGTAAATTTTCATTACTTTGGACAAAGAATCATAAGCTAGATGTCCTAGCTTCCTATACTAAAGATAATACAAATTGACATTATTAGAATGTGCACTATCATCAAGTAAATTCACCATAGTAGAGCCCCTTTGTGAACAGTCAAATGACTCACAATTAGTGCTCAGGTCGAACTAATAAAGCCCTTCCTTCTCGACTCCCTCAAGCAAAATTTGACTAATCTACTCATCTTTTACCAAGCAACAATTTGCATGAAATTCAAAGAATGCTCAATTATCTTTAGCAAACTTGGAGATATTAATTAGATTTTTAGGCATATGTAGAACATGGAGGAGATCATTAAGTTGAAAAATTTTAGTGGAAGAGACTAATAAAGCATGCTAATATGATTTATATATAATTGACTACTATTATCAATAGTGACCATACCAATTCCTATGTATTCTTTACTAGGCACAAGATGCTTTCAGTCATTTGTAATATGATGAGTAGCACAAGAATCAACAAACTAAAAATTAGAAGAAATTTTTAGGTCTAACATAAAAGCATTTACTTCGTGTGTTGGTGAGTAGAGAAATTGTCCCTTCAATATTGGGGGCACTTGGAGAGGATGTATTGGAAGAAGTATCACCATTCACAACAAATTTATATAAGGATGAACTATAAAAAAAATTTGTTGAAAAGTAACCTAACTTTCATAAGGAGTAAAAGGACACATGTTGACAAAAGAACGCTCAAGGCAAGGCAATGAAAGCTTGTAGCTAGTTGTTGTGACACCAGGAAAAGACTAAATCATAGCGATGAAAACAATGATCAACAAGATGCCCAATATTGCTATATAATTGGCACTACATTTACAAAATTGCCTTAAAGTAAAACCAACAATATAATTGCTCGATCCTGAAGCATTAACATTCTTTGACTTAGACACATGGAGATGTGTTGCATTTGCATTGATAGGTAAATGAATGGCATTCTACTGCATCAATTTTGCATCAAGAAGCACCGCTACCACGCTATCAAGAAAGAATGACTCATGGTTGACAATTATAACCACCATAAAGGGTTCATACTCTATCGATAACCTATCAAAGTCATAACTATATGCTCCACCTCTAGAAATCTAATTACCACAAGCTGCCAAAGTGTTGTATACCTATTTGATTTGTGAGATGTGCTTTATCATGTTCAAATCACCATTTATAAGGCACGCAACTTGTAATGCAAGTGCATTACTTTTGTAATGGAATGAGTAACAAACAGTTTTATCAGAGTGCTCTATATAGCTGAGGAGGTTTCTGATCCAACTAATTGAGGTTTTATGTGAGGACTCACCATTGAAAGCAACCCTGAAGCTAATGCACAATCTTGTTGAACATACACGACATGAACTTTGTTTTTCACTTATTGATCGGAAATGTTGACCATCATTTTTTAGGGCACCACCATAGGTCCATCAAAAAGCTTCCTTGAGCGATGGCTTTTAATTATCAACAAGGTTTGTTGTTTCCAAAGAAGAAAGTTCTTCTCATCTAACATAACATTCACCTTTTTTATTAGTGAATATTTAAGCAAGTCTGAACATTGCATCAATCCCATTGTAGCCATTTGTTCTGTCACTAGAGTAATAGATTCCATCATCCTCGTTTGAAAGAGAGAAGGCCGATGACCAAAAAAGCTCTGATACCATGTTAAAGTTTTTACTTGAAACTAGAAAAGAAAGAGAAGAAATACAAAGAATTGAAACAAGAACCAATAAGAAGAAGACAAGAGAATAAAAAACCTCTACTTTTAAGAAATTGTCGAAAATTACTAATTACATCATTGACTGTGTCTATTTACAATCAAAGGGTAATATTGTAACGGACTAAACTAATTAGTTAACTAATACAACTAATTAGTAACCATTTAACAATTTCTCAATAAACTGGTAACCAATAACAACATGTGATGTAATAAGCTACAACAATTACGTTAGTTGCTTGGAGGTAAAGAAATAGTTGTTTCCTTATTTCCAAATAACTTAAGTTTTTTTTTGATACAATACCTAATTGTCCATAACCTCTATCTAACCCTTAAATAGAAGGATAAATATAGTTGAGCGTGCTTGAACCTACATTCTTCTGCATTGACAATAATATTGATATCAATCGAGATAACACTTATTCGACCCAAATAACTTAAGTTTATATATAAGATATTATGCTTTGTATATATTATTACTTAAGAAGTAATAAAATTTACTCATTTGTTAGCTTTTCTTTTTCCTACAAAATTCAAATCTTCTTTTTATACTGTGGCAACAACTCAAATCTTTAAAATTTTTGATATTGTTTTCTTTTACAGTACCTCAACTTAGGTTTCGTTTATCACTGGGATTTAAAAGTATTTTTCAACTTCAAACCATGATTTTAAATCAAAAGAAATAGTAGATAACTAAACCATGTTAAATTAAACTTTTAACCCAAATCAAAAAGTTAAAATTTTGAGGTTTTGGATAAAATTACTTTCTATTATATCTAAAATAAACTATTTTATCCATTTAAAATTACTCTTGGAAAGGAATGAACATTATCAAAATTTTGAAGTTGATGTCATTAGGCGCTGACAAAGGAAAGAACATTGATGATGAACTCAACGCTTCAAAGTTGACCAAAACAATCTTTTCAGCCTCCTCCTGACTGCTAACTATTTTTGTATATAATTAGACTTTGACATGCCCAACTTTTGCTGACATGATTAAAGCCTTAACGGGAAGAGACCATAAAAAACAAACAAAATCTGATTAAATTCTACTTTACCGTTGGAGAAAAATGGAGCAGGGGTTTAAAATTTAGAAATTAAGGACAGTTTTTTTATTAGTTTTATAAAAATTAAAAAAAAAATGGACACGCCTTGAGTTGAGTATTCCTAAGAGAAAACGATTCCAAGAAAAAGAGTCGAATAAAAATTCCTTCGGTTTGGTGGTGATTGGTGTGGGGTCCAGAAGCTGACGTCAGCATGCCTCTCAGCACGGTCAGAGACCACTCGCCTTGAATCCCTAAATCTCCCTGATTTATCCACGTGCCATCATTTTCTCTCCCGCGTCGTACATCTATCCGTTAACCCTAAACTCTCTCCCCCTCTCTCTCTCTCTCTCTCTCCTCCCTGTAACTCTTCTCCTCGAAGAAGAAGAGAAAGAGAAGGAAAAGAAAAAGCTTAGATAGATATTCAAAAGAAAGGAGGAAAAACTGTTATAAACAAGGGTAGGAAGGAAAGTCAACATTTGTAAAATGGGGAAACTTCTCTGCGATCCAACCGCCGTTGCGGAGACATTTCAAACGTCTTCTCCGACGGTCACTTGGAGGGAGCCTAACGCCGCCACTCTTGAAGCCGTTGATCTAGTTGACCAGACCCTCACGGCGGCAGCCGGCACTACCTGGGACGACGTGATTGGCCTAGAGGACCAACAGAGACGGCATCTCTCGAAGCTTCACGCTAAGGGGGTCCTTTGGAAGCACCCTAGCGAGCACGGGTCCTCGGTGGTGTTCAGGCTGTCGCATGGAGGCGATGTGTCCACGGACGGGAACTGTCTGTTCACAGCCTCGCAAAAGGCCATGGCGCGTGAGGTCGACGCGCGTGATTTGAGGAAGCGGACGGTGAAGCGGTTCTTGGAGGATCTTGGATCTGCTAAAGAAGAAGAGAGGCAGATGATAAATGAGGTGATTAAGAATATGTACTCTCCAGATCTGAGAAACGGGTGGGGGGTTCATGTGGTTCAAGAAGTTAAGTTGTTAGCCAAAAAGGATGAGCGCGTTGCCTTGGACTCTGCCATTGAAGAGCTCGTTCAGCTCGGAATGCAAAGGTGTTTTTTTTTTCTTTTCTAATCTTGGATCTATTTGTCTGATTCTAGTTTCTGGTTGAGATCTATTTACATTTTTTTCCCAAGAAAAATGTAGGAAAAGTTAGAACGAGATTTTTTTTTATTTTTTAAATTTAATCTTTTCATAGTGAAAGTTTAATGTTGATCATAGGCTAGGCGATTTATGTTAATATATATTATTTATATCTGTCTATGAACGAAAAAGCAAAAAAAAAAAAAATCTCATAACTAGCTGCAGTTTATATTTTACCAGTGCTAAATTTACCTTGGAAATGTTTATTTGAAATTATTTTATCAATGCTTTGTTTGATATGTTTTCTTGTCTGATTGAAGAGAATTGGTAGCCGAATCTATTTACAAAGAGAGATGTATTCCTGTGAATGATGGCTCGAGCTGGGCCAAATACATGTCGATATCTGGTTCACCTGATGATGAATATGATATCGTCACTTTGCAATATACTGAGGAGGGTTTATTATCTGTAGATGAGAATAGAGAAGGTCGTGCTGCTGCATTCGGGGATGACATTGCCATCGAATGTCTTGCAACAGAGTTCAATCGAGAGATATATGTAGTAAGTTTGAAGCTTGGTTTATACAAGTATATGGTTGTTTGGATTTTTCTGATTTGCTACTTTTAGGATGTGCTTGGTTGGGTGGAAAAGTGGAAGCATGGGAAGAAAGAAAGGAAAAGTGGGAAGAAAATAAAGTTGGATTGTGCTTGGTTGGGAAGAAAAATGAGAGGAAAGAAAATAAGAAAGATGACCATTTTCCATCCTAATTCATAAAAATCAATCATATTTGGAATGGTGAGAGGAGAGAAAATGAGAGAGATTGTATGTTAGGTCAAAATTATGCATTTTTCAAATGCTTTATTTTCTTTCCTTCCATTTTTTGCTTCTACCAAACAATGGATGGAAATTTTTTTTTTTCCATTTTTCATCTATCCCACCAAGCACACCTATGGAAAGAAAAATTATGTTTTTCATCCTAGTTTTCTATCTCTTCAATTTTCCGTCCTTTCAATTTTTTTCCACTCTACCAAGCAGAGCCTTAATGTCTTCAAAGCATTATATTGTTTGGTTGGTACTTTCATAGCCTTTTGTATCATCACATTGGCTGTGTGTTGCATTTAATGCAGCAGTGTCCTATGAATTTTGAGACTAAGATGCTAATGGGGTATCAACTCTCAGTTTAGATTGAAGCTCATTCATTATATCAACTCATTCATTACAGGTGCAAGCACATGGATCAGATGCTATGGTTGACGAAGACAATTGTGTTTTCTTCCTTCCGCATTGTCCAAGGAGTGAAATATGCGAACCTCCCTTCTTTTTGTTTATGAAAGGAACAGGTATTGGATTTTTTCTTACTTGCTTGCCAAATGAAAGACTTTTTCTCATCAGCTTGCAAGTTTGTGTTCCTAAATTTTGCCTAATGTGTCAGGTTGGTGTGGTGCTGGCGCTGATCATTACGAACCATTAATTGCCCATGCTTCTTCACTTGTTTCCTCCGAGAAGGTTGCTCTCATACTGGGGCAATGAGTTGAGTCCTACAGTTTTGCGGCGGCGTAGAGATTTAAAGTAGAAGTAGTTCATTATTTTCCCCATTATTCGGCGTGCAATGTAATGTAGTTCTCGCAATCCTTTTGTAGGGGAATTTCATTGCATTGCATTGCGCACAGCATAGCATAGCATAGCATAGCAATCTCCTTTGTTTTTTTTTTTGGGGTTAACATTATCTAGAACTGGGAATCCACTGACATTGTGTTTGCAGGTATGATTGAGGCCTGCAGTTTGAGAAAGTGTTAGTGGTTTTTGTAATGATTCTGTTTTGAATATGCCGGCTTCTGTTGTGTTGTTGTGGTTGAGTTATGTAGTAGTTGGCGGCAGTTGGTGCTATTTTGTCCAAGCTGGAATAGTACCTGCCAGCCTTGTTGTATCCTACACCTGGACTTTGTTGGATTTTGCCCCTTCAATCCTCCAATTCCAAATGACCTTATTTTCGTTCAATTTTCGAATTGATCATTTTTTTTTTACTTAGATTAAATGAAGTCAACGAGGTATTTTGCATAGAAGTACATCAAGTTTTGCCAAAAATAGAGCGTTTTGATCGAAGAATGTTTATTCCCTCTGCTAATAGAATAATTCTCTATTTAGATTAGTCATCATATATAATTGGTATTGTTAAGTCTTTTTGTCTGCTAATAGATATTTATTTGGTTGAAATAGTATATTATCAGTAATGCTTTTTACTAATGATCAAGGATGACAAAAAGACTTAAATTTTGCTGATTCAGCTCTAGCTTTGTTGGCACCGATGATCGTAGACAATGTCGAACTTTTGTAACTAATAAATAAGTAAAGGGTAAACTACCTCCAAGGAAATTTTAGTAAGTTTTACTCAAAAAGTTGCAAAACGAAAAGTTTTTATTTTGGTTATTAGGTTGTTAAGTATTTTTTCAAATGTTCAGTTGATGAACTCCAAGCGATGAGTGATGGCTTAACAATCGGTATGGTGAAATAGTATTTATCGACGAGTAGAATATACATTAGAAGATCCAAGTTAATTTGGCGTCAAATTGACGTTAAAGATCGGAGAAGAAGAAATGATTTTAATTTGCAGATTTGTGGTATTTAAAGTCGTTTCATGAAAAATTAAATTGTAGAAGAGAAGTAGGAAAAGAAAGCTTTCAGTTGGTGCCAATATTGTGAATGGAGAAGGCCATACGACAACGATTGGTTATGATAAGGAGAGGTTAGGGTTTAAAACAAAGTGGTTGTTATTTGGCCAAAAACTCCTTAAAAACCCTAAAACAAAATAATTTAGGTTAAACCAATTGATTAAAGGATAAAAAAACCTAAATCATTTTTCATAGTGACTTAAATGGAACTTTCAATTAGTTCAACGATCATTTTGTAATTTTTTGAAGTTAAGTGACCAAGATATAAACTTACTAATAGTTTCATAACCTTGAAGGTAGTTTACTAATTAAATAACGAAAAATTTGCTTCCATAAAAAAAAATTGAAACTTAAAGGCTAACCTAATTATTTATGTTTTACTTGATATTTTTCATAAAAAATACATTAAAATTATATAAAAAAATTTCATTGTTTTTAATTTCGAAGAGTTTCCTTTCATAATATTTGCATGTATCAAGGGGTGGCAGGTGCATAGTTTTCGCTGGTTAGCGACCTTTTACTGACGATTTATTCACCACATCAGTAAGATCATGGCTCTCATTACCAACCTTTTGAAGAAGGAAGTTCCAATGCAATGAAGATGCAAAAAGAATTGTCAACCTCATTAAGGAGAAGCTGACTAGCGCCCTAGTCTTAGCTTTGCCTAGTTTTGAACAAGTTCTTAAATTTGAGTAGGAATTGGATCAGTGCTTTCACGGAAAAAGTGACCAAATAGCTTTCTTTAATGAAAAGTTGACCCATGCTCATTAGAAGCGCGATCTACTTATCACAAGGAGTTTTATGCAGTTATAAGAGCTTTAAAGCATTGGGTTGGGAATATTTTGTAATTGGTAAAGAGTGTGTTCTAGATGGATCACTTTTTTTTGGAAAAGTTGAGAGTGGAGAACAAAGTATCAAAATATGTTGGCAAATTGGATGCTATACATGCCAGATTGAGAAGGGCTAGACTCAGAATACTGGTCTTTGCACTCCTTTCCAGTCCCTGAGCATATCTCTGAAGATTTGTCTATGGACTATCATGAACTTGTGAGTTATGGATTTAGTTTTTGTTGTGGTGGATCGTTTTTTGAAGATGTCACATTTCAGTCCTTGTAAGAAAACTACAGATGCATCTAATGTTGCTCACCTATTTTCCAAAGAGATTATTAGATTGCATAGAGTCCCTAAGTTAATTACTTTAGATAGGGATACATGATTCCTTAATTACTTTTAGATGTCTCTTTTCTTTGATTCATCTTTGAAGTGTAGCAGCATTGCTCATCCACATACTAATGGGCAAACTGAAGTCGTGAATCATACATTAGGCAATCTTATTTGTAGCATATGTGGAGATAAGCCTAAACAATGGGATTTTGCTTTGTTCCAAGCTGAGTTTACCTACAATAGTACTGTTCGCAGAGCAACCGAGAAATTCACCTTTTTCCATTGTCTATGTCTAATGCCCTCAACATGCTTTGGACTTAATACAACCTCCACACGTCCTAGAATCAAGCATAGTTGCAATCCATATGAGCGAAACAAGTACATGATATACAATAAAAGGTCAAACAAAGACTTGAAAAGACCAATGCTAAATAATGTTGTTGCTGATAAGCATAAACGTTTGCAAACTTTTTTGAAGAAGGAAATTGTTGATATAATGTACAGCAAGGGACAAGTATGGAAGAAAGAAGGGTGGTTGCTATGGAGGTCGATTCACTCGATCGGGGCAGAGAGTCGGAGGTTATGGATAGTGGTGGAGAAGAGAATGTAAAGGCTTAGGACTAAGAAAGTGTTGGCAGATTGTAGGCTTAGTATTCTTGAAGGGTGGATCCTTTCTTCATCGCTCTTGGAGGTATTTGTAGGTAGAGATCCCGTGTAAGATGATATTAACGTATTGGACTTTCCATCTAACCATCATTACATAGCGCGTGGGGATCCCTTCTAATTTTACTCTACAATTAACTAAAGAAACAAATCTTTAAAATCATAGTGATAATTAAGGTGATTTGCATCATTAGTGCTCAAGAAATTAATTCCAAAAATATTAATAACATATTACGTACTAGTATATATTAAAATATTAATAACAAAAAACACATTTCTAACAAATAATCATCTAGAAAATTTTTTGATATTTTTATCCCTAACAAATATTACTACTTCGATTTAGGAATCTCAATAATTTTTACTTTAACAAAAAAATTATATGAACTCTAACAAAATTTTTAATTCCTAGATTTGAGTTCTCACATTGCTTATGCTTAAATTAGTGCTGATTGTAACACCCCAAACCCGGCCTAGATGTTAAGGTCGGATTATGAAGGTTACAACGTTCATAAAAATATTATCAATTAACTTACGTGAAGACTTAGTTATATTTCCAGAGCAATAAAGTTATTTAATTTATCAAAACACAAGTATTCAGAAGATCGCGTGTAAGCACTTTAACGAAAACCTTGTTTTATTAATTTTATAAAAATAATCCCGAATGTATAACCAATTGAGTTGTGTAATGATTAAATGCTGAAGTTACATATTTTATGTAATTGAATTGGTCAATTTATGATAATGCACTACTGATATTTTCATGTTTATATTGAATTTTATACAAGGGTGCAATTTGGGGCTAAATAGAAGAAAAAGGAAACAATTGGACTAGATTGAAGGAAGAAGCAAAGAAGGGGGTCGAAATGGAATTTCAAAAAGATGTAATTGGCTGAAATTTTCTGATTGACATAGTAAGAGATTTTATAGGGATTTATTTTGATCATGGGGATATTTTTCCTTGATTTTATGCACTTTCTATGTATAGTGGCATTAAATTAGGAAAGTTGGCTCAAAGCCACTAGTATAAATAGGTGGTATTATGTTCATTTCATGATCAAGCTTTCATTTTCTGAAATATAATCTCTCCTTCCTTCTCGCAAATTTATTTGCTTTCATTGGTTCCTTATATTTTTATTTGTTAATTTCCAGCTTTGGAACATTGCACTAGTAGCCAAACCCCCGCGTCACCAACCTACACCCACCACTTATGTTTTTTTTTCGAATCCCCTTTTCATTTCAGATATATCAAACTCCAACATGTCCTAAACTTTAGTCAACTAAACCCTTTTTAGCTTTAGAACGGTGTCAAAGACCCGTGAGTTACGAACCCGAGCAATTTAATTTCTAATTTTCAGTACTTATTATTTCTCCGGATTAAGAGTATGACTTCATCAACTCACAAAGTCAAATCAACACTAAGTCAAAAAGGACGTCATTTGAGTTAGAGCTAGTTTGGCAATACTTTTAAAAAATGCTGTGGAAAAGTGCTTTTGAGAAGTGTTTTTGAAAAGTTTGGTTTAAAATTTGAGTGTTTAGCATTGCTGTCAAAAAGTGCTTTTGAGAAATAAAATGTCCATTTTAGACATGTTATTATCAAGTAACAAATATGTATTTAAATAATATTTAAATTAGTTAATATTATTATATTTTAGCAAGAATATAAAAAATTATTATAGCTTGTTAATATTTTAATATATAAAATATAAATTTTAAATATTTTTAAGCAATAAATATTAATTATTTATAAAATTTAATTAGAATATATAAACTATATTTTAAATATTTAAATATAACTATTAAATATTTGTAATTAGTATTTTAAAAAATATTTTTTATTTTTAATTAATGATTTTAACACATTTGTAATTAAGCACCAAGAAAAAAAGTACTATACTATTGGAGGTGTGAAAAACTAATTAAGCACCGAAAGTACTTTTGGGAGAGGAAAAGCTAAAATTTTTAGCTTCTCCTTTTTAGAAGTGCTTTTCAAAAGCACTTCTGAAAAGCTAAAAATTTTAGCCAAAAGCAGCTTGTTCTGCACAGCTTTTCTTTCAAATGTGCTTTTGGAGTCAGAAGTACTTTTTTTAAGCAATGAAGAACTGGCCCTTAGTGTGGTTAGACGTACAGTTGGAATTCCGAAAGGATCGATTGTCTAATCGGTTTTCTGTGAACACATTGGCGTGCCAAGTGGGGATTGTTGTTTAGTTTCGTCAAGGAAAGTAGTAACCAGATTTAAATGTCCCACGGGATTGAGGGCATTGGTTCGTGCTAGGCTCTTCTAGAACGCAAAGCTGTCGGAGTTCTAAATCACGAACGTTTCGTAGGTTGTTCAATCGGCAAGGGTTAATTATAGGACGTTCCATAACTAATTTACACAAGGAAGAGCTGGTGTTCGAGGCGTCATTGGTAGCTATAACTAGCTTATTGGAAAAGAGGAGTTCATCCAATTTCGAGGATCGGTTCAAAGACGGAAAAACCCGTGCCTGAAGCTGAGCTAAATTTAATTGATTTTTCTTCAAACTACTTAACTATTTTTCTTATTTAATTGTCTTCAGCTTTTACTGTTTACACATTTTTTTCTTCTGTTCATGTCAGGATTCATATTTTATCCCCCCAAACTTCTTGGGCACGACAACTTCCTAGACATAAATCTGGTCGAGAGAAGAACAATTTTCAGTAAACCCAGTCTCTGAGGGATCGACCCTACTCCTTATACTATTCAAATTTGCAAATTAGGTGTAGGGTTATATTGGTGGAATCAACAACCATCAGTTTTGGCGCCGTTGCCGAGGACTGGTAACACTTACAATTGTTTAAAGCATCTTCATGACTAGATATTCATCCGAAGATCTCGAATACGACACAGAGATTGAGAAATTGGCATGAGCACGATGAAAAGAGACGGAAGCTCTTAAACGTACAAGTAAAGTAGAAGTTGAGCTAAGACAAGGGAGCTTAGAATCCGACATCGAAAAGTTGAGCGAAGCAATTTAAGCAGAGGCAATTCAACGTGGGAAACAAGTCGAAGTGGTTGAACCTGAGACCGAACCACTTTTTGAAATAAAAGAAGTAAAAGACAACCTCAATGAACTAGAAAGGATGGCAAACCGAACCATTCGTCAACTAGTCGCTGCTCTCAATGAGAAAAAACTGTTATGTATCAACTATCCAACTGGAGAAACCCCGTTCGAGTTAAAATCAGGCCTGATTCACCTTTTGCCCATTTTTCGAGGCTTGAAGAACGAAAATCCACACACTCACTTAAGAGAATTCCACATGGTCTGCTCAAGCATGAAACCTCAGGGAGTAACCGAAAATGAAATTAAACTTCGGGCATTTTCTTTTTCTTTAGTTGAAACAGCAAGAGAATGGTTATTTTACTTACCCCCCAGTTCTATTACAACGTGGGATGACTTATCTCATGTATTTCTTGACAGATTCTTTCCAGCATCGCGAGCAGCTGAACTTAGGAGAGACATGGTGGAAATTCGCCAATTGGAGAGTGAATCGCTCTATGATTATTGGGAGCGGTACAAAAAACTGTGTGCAAGTTATCCTCAGCACGGTTTGACCTAACAATCACTTTTTCAATATTTCTACGAGGGTTTGCTCTCTATGGAAATGAAGATGATTGACGATGCTAGTGGAGGGGCGCTTGTCAATATGACTCCTCAAAGGGCAAGAGAATTGATATCCACTATGGCGGTAAATTCTCAACAGTATCGGCTGAATTCAGAACCCTCAAGACGGGTTAATGGGGTAAACGTTTCATCCTTAAAAGATAAATTGGATAGGCTTACTAATATTGTTCAATCTTTTCTTACAGAAAAAAAGAATCTGACCCAATTATGTGGAATTTGTACTACCTTTGAGCATCCGACGGATTTATGCCCAATCCTTAACGACAATTCAACGACACATGTTGATGCTATCAGAGGTTTTCCAGGACCTCCGCAAAGACGCTATGATCCTTTCTCCAACACCTATAATCCCGGATGGAAGGATCATTCTAACTTGAATTACGAAGCTAATCCCCGATATAACCCATCATACCAACCGAGACCTCCACAACCGCCACAACAACAACCCAAGCCAAGCACATCTCTAGAAGCTGTTGTGGAAAGATTTTCCGTCAATATTGTAAAATACCAACAGAGGATAGATGCATCAATACAAGAGTTAACTAATCAAGTTAGTAAACTCTTGATAGCAGTTAATCATTTGGAGTCTCAAGGTAAATTACCTTTCAAATGGAGTCAAATCCTCGGCAGAATGCAAGTGCAATAACTCTTTATAGCGAAGAGGTTCTGGAAACAGTTCCAGACAAAAGTCATAGGCAAGACTAGGAACAAGAAAAGTAGATCTCTGATCCAAAAGCCAAACCAGAATCAGAAATTTAAAAACCAGATGTGATGCCACCTCCTTCTCCCGGGAGGCTCACAAAGGATAAGAAAGAGAAGTAGGAAAAAGAAATTCTCGAAACATTCAGAAAGGTGGAGGTAAATATCCCTTTGCTCGACGCTATCAAAAAAATCCCTCGCTATGCAAAATTCCTCAAGGAATTGTGTACTAGCAAGAGGAGGTTAATATGGAACGAAAGAGTAAATGTAGGAGAAAATATTTCCGTAGTACTGTAAAAGAATGTTCCGCCCAAATACAAGGACCAAAGTATGTTTGCCATTTCCTGTGAGATAGGTAATGTAGGCATTAAGAAAGCTATGTGTGATTTAGGGGCTTTCATTAATGTTATGCCTTATTCTATTTATAAGTTGATTAACGCGGGTCCTTTAAAATAAACATAAGTAATAATCTAGTTGGCGGACAGGTCAGTTGTCTATCCCGAAGAGTTGCTTGAAGACGTCCTTGTTAAAGTTAACGAATTAGTTTTCCCTGCAGATTTCTACATTATTAATATGGAGGATGGTAGCTCAACTAATTCGTCTGACATTTTGCTTGGAAGGCCGTTCCTAAGTACCATAAGCGCAAAAATTGACGTTTAGAGCGGAACACTAAGAATGAAGTTTGATGGCGAAATCGTAAAATTCAATGCCTACGAAGCTATGGGTCATCCTAACTCATTATTAAATATTTCTAGTATTGATAGTATAGATTGTTTAACTCAATCTTATTCCAAATATCATGACTTTGATGAGTTGGAAACTGTCTTTTACAGAAGCATTGACATGAATGTTTTAAATCATCTCGAGGAATTAGCAATTATAGAAGATTTGTTGCGAGAAATTGTTAAACACTTAGAGACGCAACCATCGTTGACGAACCGAGGTAACCAATTTGAACTATTGCCTTTCCAAACTAAAATGTTGCCCTCGGTTTTGCAGCCAACAACCTTGGAGCTTAAAGCATTACCGAACCACCTTAAGTATGTCTTTTTGGGTGAGAAAGATACATTACCGGTGATAGTGTCAAACAAACTAACCAAAGACGAGGAGGAAAGTCTAGTTCGAGTTCTAAGAGATTATAAGGAAGCTATTGGTTGAATGATAGCCGACATAAAAAGGCTAAGTCCATCCACTTGTATGCACAAAATTTCCATCGAAGATAACACGAAACCAAAGAGAGATGCTTAAAGGCACCTTAATCCACCCATGATGGAGGTAGTAAAGAAGGAAATCTAGAAACTGTTCATGTTGGAATGATATACCCGATCTCTGACAGTGATTGGGTTAGCCCGGTTCATGTCGTGCCCAAGAAAACTGGCATGACAGTGGTGAAAAACTCGTTAGGAGAACTAGTCCTTACCCGAGTCCAAAATGGATGGAGGGTTTGCACTGATTATAGGAAGTTGATGCAGCTACCCGGAAAGACCATTTTCCACCTCCCTTTTATCGATCAAATGCTCGAGCGATTAGCTGGCATGACCCAACATTGTTGTCTCGGTGGGTACTCGGGATTTTTCCAAATTTCGGTGGCGCCAGAGGATCAAGAGAAAACAACTTTCACGTGCCCCTTCAGAACGTTCGCATATAGACGGATGCCGTTTAGACTCTGTAATGCTCCAGCCACTTTCTAGAGATGCATGGTGAGCATATTCTCCGATTATGTCGAGAAAATCATTAATGTTTTTATGGATGACTTCATGGTATACGGTAACTCTTTTAACGAATGTCTCGATAATCTTGCTAAGATATTACAAAGATGCCTAGAATTTAATCTTGTTTTAAATTATGAGAAATGCCATTTCATGGTTGACAAAGGATTAATTTCGGGTCATATAGTTTCCTCAGAAGGAATTGAGGTTGATAAGGCAAAAATGAATATTATTAACTCGTTACCTTACCCCACATCCGTGAGGAAAGTTCGTTCATTTCTTGGCTATGCAGGATTTTATAGACAATTCATGAAACACTTCTCGAAAATCGTGCAACGACTTTGCAGTTTGTTACAAAAGGATAAAGGATTTGAATTTGACCAGACTTGTAAAGACGCATTTGGCGTGCTGAATCAGAAAATGGTCACTGCTCACATAGTGCAACCACCAAATTAGAACTTTTCGTTCGAAATCATGTGTGATGCAAGTGACCAAAGTGTGAGAGCTGTTCTTGACCAAAGAATAGGGAAAGAGCCTCATGTTATCTACTATGCTTCGAAGACTTTGGATGCTGCCCAAAGCAATTACACAACCACTGAGAAAGAATTATTAGCTGTTGTGTTTGCTTTAGACAAATTTAGATCTTATCTATTGGGAACTAAAATGATTATCTTTTCTGATCATGCAGCTTTGAAATATTTAATAAGGAAAAGGAGGCAAAACCTCGATTAGTTAGGTGGATTCTACTCTTACAAGAGTTCAATTTTAAAATCCGGGATAAAAAGGGATGCAAAAACTTAGTAGCTGACCAACTGAGTCAATTACTGATTCCAGTAGACGACACACCATTGAAAGACAACTTCCTAGATGAAAACCTATTTTCAGCAAATGCAGTTCACCTTGGTATGCAGACATAGTAAATTATCTCATTACAGGTACTGTTCCTTCGGAATTACCAAGGTCTAAAAAAGATAAGATAAAAAAGATGCGCGGTATTACATTTGGGATGATCCTTACCTTTGGAAGCATTGCTCAGATCAGGTAATTCGACTGTGTGTAGTAGAAACAGAGGTACAATCCATCTTAACTTTTTGTCATTCTTATGCATGTGGAGGACACTTTGGACCTAAACGCACTGTACATAAAATTCTTGAATGTGGACTATTTTTGCCAAACATATTTCGTGATGCCTTTTTATTCTGCAAAACTTGTGAAATGTGCCAAAAAACTGGCAACCTTAGTCGTCGAAATGAGATGCCCCTTACTCCTATCCATATTTGCAAAATTTTCGATGTGTGGGGCATCGATTTTATGGGTCCTTTCATTTCTTCTCTCGGTAATTTTTATATACTCTTAGCTGTTGATTATGTCTTTAAGTGGATAGAAGCGAAAGCCACTCGCAATGATAATGCTAAGACTGTAGTTGACTTTCTTAA
Organism: Gossypium hirsutum; assembly: GCF_007990345.1. Classification (NCBI taxonomy): domain Eukaryota; kingdom Viridiplantae; phylum Streptophyta; class Magnoliopsida; order Malvales; family Malvaceae; genus Gossypium; species Gossypium hirsutum. Next base: position 50,797,035 of record NC_053440.1, read on the forward strand.
AAGTTCTATCTTTTCCAGGTATGGCACTCCACGAGCATTAATCAGTGACAGAGGAACTCATTTTTGCAATAAGCTCGTAAGTGCACTTATGGAGAAATATGGAGTGACTCAACGAATTGCCACTGCTTACCATCCACAAACAAACGGGCAAGCTGAAGTGTCGAATCGAGAAATCAAGTCTATTTTGGAAAAGACTGTTAAACCTAACAGAAAGGATTTAAGTTTGAGACTAAATGATGCACTTTGAGCTTATAGGACAGCTTACAAGGGACCAATACGCATGTCACCTTATTGACTCGTTTTTGATAAATCGTGCCATCTCCCAGTCGAATTAGAGCACAAGGCATTTTGGGCAGTTAAGCAGTGCAATATGGAGATGGAGTCTGCAGGAAGGTCTCAGAAGTTAGACATCCAGGAACTTGAGGAAATTAAAAATGATACATATGAAAATGCTCGAGTTTATAAAGAAAAGAGGAAGGCATTTCATGATAAGTTTTCAATAGGACAAAAATTTCTCTTATACGACTTCACCTTAAAAATTTTTACTGGTAAGCTTCGATCCAAATGGATAGGTCCATTTACTATTACCAATTTATTCTTGAATGGTGCAATGGAAATTCAAAGCGAAAAAATCCGGAAGTGTTTTAAGGTGAATGGTCAACGACTGAAACCATTTTACAAGAATTTTCAAATGCACACAGTTGAGGAGATTGCTCTCGAGGAGCCCAGAATTTGAATAATAGGTCGTCGAGCTAATGACGATAAAAAAAGCGCTATTGGGAGGCAACCCAAATTTTCCCTTTATGCAAATAAAATTTTTGGAAGGTAAAACGGAAAGTGAAAATGTATTTCGAGAATCGGTTCTATCTAAGGAAAGACTTAGTACTTAAGAATGTCCATTGTGACTCACCTCTCTTTCCTGGGAATTGACCTGGTGCATTTATCACGACTATTTTACTAAATTCCATAATCTTGGTTTTTAATTTATTTATTGAATATTTAAGCATAGACTTAACTAATTCGAGAAATAAAAAAATACACATTTTATTTATTTAATTTTATCTTATTTTTATTTTATTTCGCAGGTAAACCTTCCAAAATAAAATTGAAGCCCCTATGTCAGCCCATAAAATTCTTCTAATTTTAGTTAAGGCCCAAACTACCTACCCACCATTTAACCTAACCATTATCCAAGCTAACCCATTAACTACAAACCACCATTAACCCATCAAACCTACCCAAATTCAAACCCAAAATAAAAAATCACCCTAAGCCCAATAAAACCCCCCAAACCGTCCACCTATCTAAAAGAAATAAAAAACCCTAACCTTTCACCCATCAAATTCTATCCATCTTTTCACCTAGAAAACTACAACTCCACTACCCCCATTTTAACTCACCTCTCTCTCCTTAACTGTCTATCCTTTTTAAAAGAAGCCCAACCTTTCACCTATCAAATCATAGCCATCTACCTATCTTTTACCTAGGAAAACCCCAACCCACTATCAATTTTGATCGGCCAAAATTAAAGAAAAAAAAAGCTAAAACATTTTTCAAATATTACATTTTTTCTTTTTACTAAACCCCTTCCATTTTAACCATCAACACCACCACTCACCTCCACTCGTTAACACCATCCTAGCATGGTCCGCACACGTGACTGTACGGCATAAGAACCGCCCTCCGCGGTAAACCGACGACGAAACTGCTTTTCCGCTCCACCCTTTGTAACCATCGACTCTGACGAGTCTCCTCCCTCTCTGCCGCCGCAACCGCGTCATCTTAGGAGAAATCAAAGCCTAACTTCGATTACCGTTGTCTACCAGTCCCATGAGCCCCCTATTTCAGACTACCATCCTCCAAACAGCCCAGTCGAACCACCAAACTCATTCGATAGCCAAGACCGTCCTTTCCCCTTACCAAACTTACATGCACAACAACCAACATGGTCAGGGCTTTCAAGAAGAACTCCGCGACCGCCAAGCGATAGTGTTGAATCAGATTCGACGCAAAGATGAACCCGTGCTTACCAACAGACACCGTTGGCCGGTTTATCAACTCCGACGGCAGATGATTCCAAAAATAGCAGAGATAAAACGAATGATGATAGAAGTCAAGCCTCCGACCATCAGGACACTGACTATCGCCCACGTGAGCGCGGCCGATTTCGACAAGGAAGAGGATTCATACCCCTAGAGAACAGATTCTGCAGGAATCTAACATTCATGAACCTGACACACTAAGCACGAATCAAACAAATCTAGCATTGCCCTCTTCCAATCTGTAAGCACGTAACCCATTCTCATTATACTGTTTAGACATTGAAGAACCTGTTAATCAATATTTTGACACTATTGGATGGACTGATTTTGCTACCATTGATGAACCTACATATTATGAGTTGGTTTTTAAATTTTATTCTACATTTCATTTCAACCGCTCTGCTAACACTGTGGACACACCTCGCGCTGTCTATTTTTGCTTGCTTGGTGTGCATTATAATCTGTCAATTTCTGAGTTTAATGTTGCTTTGGGATTTGTTAGTGAGGACTATTTAGCAACTGATGACTATTATGAATCATATCTCGACATACCACTTGGCTTTGATGCTAATGAAGCTTTGGCGTTGTTAACTAAAATGAGACAGATATCGTACGACCCGAAGCATTGTAAAGACATAGGAATTCATAGTCCTGCACTCAGATACATACATAGATTCCCTACTTTCAATTTTTTCGGACGTAATGATGCATTTGCCTTTTTAACTAAGACTGAATTATTCTTTCTATGGTGCATGCATTCGAGTAGGATGGTGAATTTAGGTTATTGGTTTGCTATTCAGTTTCACCAGATTTTACAGTCGAATCGGCCGCTCATTTTAGGTACATACATCACACATTTGGCCTCCAATTTGAATCCATCAGCTATCAATTTTAGTTCTTTAAATTTGGCATACAAAACAGATGCTTTAGATACATATTGCTTCGATTCTATGGGGTTACTTATCGGTACCCATTCTTCTTTTTATTTTGTCCCTCCAGGTACAAGGACGGATCGATCACATAGAGTGTTCCAACGAAGATAGTAGCATAGAATAGAGCCCCCATGTCTGTCGAAACTCGATTAACCCGAATCGAGAAAGGACTCGACTCTTTACGCACCTTAGTAACAGACGTTCTCACACACCTACGAGGTCACCCTCCAAGACATTGAAATACATGAGGAGTTTCTTTTTCTTTCATTTTTCCTACTTATCTTTACTTTTTATCCTTTAATTCAATTACATTGGGACAATGTAAAATAAGTAGGGGGAGGGGAATATTGGTTCTATTTACTTATCTGTCGTCGCTGTTTTTGCATGTTTCTCGCAGAAGGTAAACAAATTCCTTGATAAATTAGGATGGTACACTTGTGGTTTGACCTATTTAGCTATTTAGTTTTTTACATATAAACTTTTCAATAGCATGGACTCAGTTGAAAAAAAAGAGAAAAGAAAAAATAAATAATAATACTCATCTGATACGAATGCTAAGGGTAAAAATTAGGGTTATACACCGGACCGAGTAATCAGAACGTGGTGCTTGGGTTGTCATCACATCTCGTGTAAAAAGGTTCATGTGGCTGTCCAATTTCTTTGCACTCACTCCGCTAACAAGATATCACGAGTAGGGCGAAATAACCCGCTCAGAGACATCCGAATCGAGTAACCATAACATGGTGCTTGGGTTGTCATCATGTCTCGCGTGAAAAAATTTAAAAATGTCCTAAGTACAAAAATAAATAAAAATAATAAAATGAGGGGTAGGTCCTTATTTCTTAGGCTAGGTTATTTGAGATGATAATATGTAAGGACTAAATTGTTGAATTATGCAAACCATAGGGGTCAAGTCCTATTATGGAGGAAATTTTTCCTTTTACAGATACATACATAATGCTCGAGGACTAACATGAGCTAAGTAGGGGGGATTTGATTAAATGCTGAAGTTACCTATTTTATGTAATTAAATTGGTCAATTTATGATAATGCACCACTGATTTTTCTATGTTTGTATTGAATTTTATACAAGGGTGCAATTTGGGGCTAAATAGAAGAAAAAGGAAACAATTGGACTAGATTGAAGGAAGAAGCAAAGAAGGGGGGTTGAAATAGAATTTCGAAAAGATGTAATTGGCTGAAATTTTTTGATTGACTTAGTTAGAGATTTTTTACGGATTTATTTTGATCATGGGGATATTTTTCCTTGATTTTATGCACTTTCTATGTATAGTGGCTTTAAATTAGGAAAGTTGGCTCAAAGCCACTAGTATAAATATGTGGTATTATTTTCATTTCATGATCAAGCTTTCATCTTCTAAAATATAATCGCTCCTTCCTTCTTGCAAATTTATTTGTCATTGGTTCCTTATTTTTTTATTTGTTAATTTCCAGCTTTGGAAACATTGCACTAGCAGCCAGACCCTTGCGTCACCTGATTAGAACCCGGCCACGAACGACCATGATTTCAGTTTGAATTCAGCTTCTCAAGCTCCATTTAGCTTGGTTCAGCTCACCTAATTTTATTTCAGCTCACATGAGCTTATTTCAGCTCGTTTGAGCTCGGTTTAAATTCTTTTCAGCTCATTAATTTTATTTTCTGGAATTTTTGGACATTTAAATTAAGCATTTGTTAAAGTTTACTATAGCTCATTAGTGTGTCCAAAATTAGTACAAGTGTTTAATTTGTCTTGTCTTAATTAAATTAAATGTGTCTTGATTTTATTAAGTATGTCTTAAATTAAAACATGAATTAGTTATGTTCAGCCGAATTAATGTGTCTTGTTTAGTTAATATTTAATTTGTCACAATGTCAATTAGAGTATTCACATTATGTTTTAATTTAGTTCAGATGAATTTGTTTGAATTAATTAAGTTCATGTGTTTTTATTTAGGTGCAGCCGAATTTGAAGATTCATTGGCTAGATGCATGCACGTAGATTCAATGAATGTGAAGATGCATGTGCAACTGGTATAATGCATTGAAGCTGATTAATTTTGGTTCTCCCCAAGGCAACTATTCGGCCAAGAGATAGCAGCCATTCAACTTTCCAAGACATGGCCGATCCTCTCCTCAAAGCAACATAATTCTTTTCACACCATCTGTTCACACCTTGGCTGTTTGGTTCAGCTTGTTCACACCATGAGGCTTTACAAAACCATCCATTCACACTTCCAAGGGCTGCTCAAATTCTCCTTAAATGCTGGTGATGTTTTAGCAAGAGTTGCTTCATAAATGGGCCAAATTAAGATCATTAACCGGATTTAGTTGCTGCCAAGAACTTTCAAGATTCATTTGTTTAATTGAGGAGCTGATTTTTATTCTCCATTTAGCCGAATCTACCTTGGTTTTCATTTATGAATTAAAGTTGGAATTTAGTTCAATTTTTGCTTAGATATTAAGTCTTGAATCTGTCCATTCGGCTACTAGACTTTAGGCTATAAATAGTTGCTGATTTTCTTGTAAAAGGACTTTTGGTCAAATTTCTAAATGAACTATTGTTCTTGTGAGGTTTCTCCCTCTCATATTTCGTGTGAGTCTCGATTTGGCTTATCTAGCGTGCTAGTGGCGTCAACCGAACTCTTTCCGAACTTATCACCAATCCTGGTGTAGCGTTCATCCATTTCAATATACCTTCGGTTCTTACTTTGTTAAGTAACGAGTCGAGGTCCATATTCCTGTTTCCATCTTTTCACCTTAAACCATATAAGATTTGGGGCGATACTCATTATAGTATTGAAACTTTCTTGACGTTTAAGTTCTATTTTCCATCTCCATCAATTACCTTTTTCTATCCTACCTTGTTTCTATTCAAAACTGAACCTACCAACACCAAACCACTCATCTAAACCCCTTTCAAAGCTTCTGCAAACCTTAGCCTAAATCACCCAATTTTGACAACTCCAACTACTCCTCGTCGACGATCGGGCAATCAAGTGAATCGACTCAATCAACCGAGCCGGATCACATCATCACCAACCTACACCCACCACTTACGTTTTCTTTTTTTGAATCCCCTTTTAATTTCAGATATATCAAACTCCAACATGCCCTAAACTTTAGTCAACTAAACCCTTTTAAGCTTTAGGACGGTGTTAACCCCGTCAAAGACCCGTGAGTTACGAACCCGAGCAATTTAACTCCTAATTTTCAGTATTTATTATTTCTTCGAATTAAAAGTATGACTTCATCAACTCACAAATTCAAATCAACACTAAGTCAAAAAGGACATCATTTGAGTTAGTATGGTTAGACATACAGTTGGAATTCTGAAAAGATCGATTGTCTAATCAGTTTTTTGTGAACACATTGGCGTGTCAAGTGGGGATTGCTGTTTGGTTCCGTTAAGGGAAGTAGTACCTAGATTTAAATGTCCCACGCGGTTGAGGGCATTGGTCCGAGCTAGGCTTTTCTAGAACGCAAAGCTGTCGGAGTTCTAAATCACGAACGTTTCGTTGGTTGTTCAATCGGCAAGGGTTAGTTATAGGACGTTCCATAACTAATTTACACAAGGAAGTGCTGGTGTTCAAGGCATCCTTGGTAGCTATAACTAGCTTATTGGAAAAGAGGAGTTCATCCAATTTCGAGGATCAGTTCAAAGACGGAAAAACCCGTGCCTGAAGCTGAGCTAAATTTAATTGATTTTTCTTCAAATCTACTTAACTCTTTTTCTTATTGAATTATCTTCAGCTTTTACTATTTACACATTTTTTTCCTCTGTTTATTTCAGGATTCATATTTTATCCCCCCAAACTTTTTGGGCACGACAACTTCCTAGACATAAATCTGGTCGAGAGAGGAACAATTTTCAGTAAACCCAGTCTCTGAGGGATCGACCCTACTCCTTATACTACTCAAATTTGCAAATTAGGTGTAGGGTTATATTGGTGGAATCGACAACCATCATGTAACGTCGTATTTAATTTTAAAACCTTGTAGTGGAAAAACACTTTAACAATTCTTATCTCTTAAAATCGTAGAGTCATTGATTTCAAAACTCAACATCAAAAACTCCACAAACTTGTCTCAGCACCAATTGGTATGAACCTTGGACCACGCATGTTTGGTTGTACTGTATATGTACACCGGGTTATAGGCAAGCTAGATCCACGAGCTGTCCGTTGCATATTTGTTGTGTACATAAATTTCAAGAAGGGATATTGGTGCTATGATCCTAATGAAAAAAAATGTATATAACCCGAGATGTTACATTCCATGAAGATATTCCTTTTTTCGGTGGTCATGAATGCTCTCTTTAGGGAGAGACAACACTCATGAATTTTTCCAAGAACAAGCAATAATTAATATACAACCAGATGTTGAAATTTCAAATATCGATACAAATCTTGAGTTTGTACATCCTGAGAATGTTGATGACACTCATGAGAATCAAGATAGTACAATTTCCTAAGCCTTACCAATAGCCACAGAAACTCCGAATGTGTCTCCTCAGGTAACATCATAACCTTCATCACCTTTAATACATGGTTCAACTCTTTTTAAAATGGAACCAATATGTTTAATTAGGATAAATAAAGGAATTCTGAAAATTTAATATGATCCCGATTTTAAAGATAAGACTAAATACCCCATTAACAATTACATCTCCTCTCATCGTTTGTCAAAGTCTCATGCACTTATTGTAAATAAATTATCTTTTGCATCTATTCCAAGTAATATGCAGGAAGCTTTGATGGATTCAAAATTGAAGAAAGCTATGAATGATGAAATGGAAGCCTTATAGAAGAATCATACATGGGAACTTGTATCGCTGCCTTTAGGGAAGAAAATGGTAGGGTGTAGGTGAATTTTTACAATCAAACTCAATCCTAATGGAATCATAGATCACTACAAGACAAGACTTGTTGCTAAAGGGTATACACAGAAATGTGGAATTGATTATAGGGATACATTTGCTCCTATAGCAAAAATAATACCATATGAGTTCTCATTTCCATAATTGCAAATCAAGACTGGCCGCTGTGATAGTTCTATGTTAAAAATGCAATTCTTAATGGAACTTTGGAAGAAGTATATGTGGATCCTCCTCTAGGCATAAACTGTGATGGCAAAGTATGCAAGCTAAAAAGGGCATTATACGAATTGAAGCAATCCTCTAGAGCATGGTTTGGAAGGCTCTTAACTTTCATGAAAAAGATTGGGTGCAAACAAAGTGATGCCGGTCATACTCTCTTCGTAAAACAAGAGTTTAAAAAGGTGACTGCTCTTATTGTATATGTTGACGATATGATTGTTACAGGAAATAACTCAAATGAGATAGTAACCCTCCAAGAAAGCTTTGCGACTGAGTTTGAACTTAAAGATCTTAGGCACTTGAAATATTTCTTAGGCATTGAAGTTGCAAGATCGAGCAAGGGAATCTCTCTTTGCCAACGAAAGTATGTGCTAGATTTACTTGCAGAAACTAGGATGCTTAACTGTAAACTTGTTGAAACTCCCATTGAGATGAACCACAAGTTAGCCATTCAACAAGACCAAACTCCAACCAACAAGGACAGGTATCAAAGATTAGTAGGGAGGCTAATATACTTATTGCATGCGAGTCCTGACATTGCATATGCGGTAAGTATTGTGAGCCAATTAATGCATACACCAAGTGAAGATCATATGAAGGCTGTTTATCAGATCCAGCGATACCTAAAATCTTCTCCAGGAAAAGGATTATTTTTTGCTAAAAATAGAGATCAAGAAATCAAGGGATATACAGATGCGGATTGGGTTGGAAGTCAAACTGATCGAAAATCTACATCGGGGTATTTTATGTTTGTTGGAAGTAACTTGGTTCCCTGGCGAAGTAAGAAACAAAAGGTTGTAGCAAGATCAAGTGCAGAGGTAGAATTTCGTGGAATGGCACAAGGTATCTATGAATTGCTATGAATAAAATGTGTTTTACATGATCTTGGTATATCTCTGTCAAAACCTATGAAGTTATTATGCGATAATAAGGCAACCATAGCAATTGCAAATAATCCTGTTCAACATGACAGAACCAAACATGTGGAAGTTGATTGACACTTCATCAAAGACCATCTTGACAAAGGTACAATTAATCTTCTATTTGTGACATCAAAAGAACAACTAGCAGATGTTCTAACAAAGGCTGTATCTGGAAAGATTTTCAAAGCTCACTTAACAAGTTGGAAATGATTGATATATATTCACCAACTTGAGGGGGAGTGTTGGCATGAGCACTCTAAGGGAGAAAAATCTGTTATATCAACTTTGACAGATTGTGTAAATAATTTCTTTACTTATTTGTAATTAATTATCTTATGTTTAGGCTATAAAATAGTATCTTGTTGTATAACAATTAATATAAATATGTAGATTGTAATTGCTTGAAGAAATACATAGAATTATTCTTTAGTATCTTTTTCTATAAAGAGATCATGGCTTTCTTTTTTTTTTAAAAAAAAAAATCCATTTTTATATACTCTCATAGAAACAATATCAGGAATTTCATCTTTTTCCAATTGCATATAGAATCGAAAATGGCTTTAGGTTTAAAAATTTATTTATTTTCATAATAGATTGTTTGAGTTTTTAAAAAAAAACATATATCTATTTTTTCTTTGAAAGCTTTCAAAACACTAATATAAATTAATAGAAGTTATAGTCTTTCATAATTTAGGTGCTTCAATAAATTTTAATACCCACAAACCAGAATAGACTATTACTTTCTCTCACTAAAGAAAATCAAAAGATGACATAATGATAAAAATTCCTATAGGATTTAGGTATTTGAAAAGATGAAAGTTAAAATATCATTTTTGATTTCTAAGGTGGTGAAAAATATGACTTTTTTCTCAACAACATAAAGATACAATTTTTTCAAATACATGCTATAAATAAAATTAAAAAGAATGCATGGCAAAAATGAAAAGTATGAAAACAAAATTTCAATTATTAAATCCCTTTGCATTTTTATTTTTTTGACAAGTACTTCTAAAAGTTAAATTTATTCAATTAGCCCCCAAAATTTTTCATTCTTTCAATTATTTGAAATTATAACATTAAAATTATTACGTTAGTCATTTCACATAATCACTTTATATTGAAGTTTTCTAATTTGATAAGTTTTTTTGAATTTATATGGAAAAAAATATTTTTTTAATTTCACATAATATAATACTAATTATTGTATTAGTATCTTAATTGTATTTTCACAAAAAAATTATATATTAATATTGTGAAGCCATTTTTTTGAAAAACAGAAAAGTTTCGTAGTCGACTTAAAAACAAAAATGGGAGTCGCCACCGATCTTTTATTAAGGTGTGATCGGTTCACCATTAAAAATAAATTTTAGGTCTGCCAGATTTGAGAAAACAGGTTCGGGAGTCGGTTACGCACGAGGAAGGGTTAGCACCTTCGTGACGCCCAAAATTGGTACCGAATTGATTGTTCATTGTCTTAATGTCGAAATTTTGAAAAGATTTTAAAATACAATCCTTTTATATTGAATAAAATGAATTGGATGATAAGGCTCACTTATTTTAAAGAAATAAATTGTCACACTCAGTAAGTTAGAATGTAACATGTCAAATCTTCAAAATTAAGCTTATCTTTTGACTTTTAAAACCTATGTATTTTGAGAAGGATATCTGATTATTTGGGTCACATGAGAAAATCAAAACCCAGTAAGTTAGGGCTCGATTTCACAAAATTCCTAAATATCGAATATTGCCTTTACTTTCATTTATTAGAAAAATCCTCGTCTCGAGAAAACAACATGTCATATCCAATGCGTTAGGATATAACGTGTCGAATTCCCGAGAATGAGCTTTTTATTTATGTTAATCAAAGAGGATATTCGGTTTCTTAAATCCCGAGGAAGATTGGAATCCAGTAAGTTAGGACACAATCTTTTCGAGGATCCCCAAATTCCAAATGTCGCATTATTTTGAAAAACTTTTTGAATAAAAATGCTCTCGATACTTGAATGATATTGAACGTAATCTTTAATGCGTGTAAAACACGATGGGATAATAATGTACAATGCGAAGCGATAATTCGTAAGTCAAAATATACATTATTGAACACAAATAATCAATCAATATAAATAATTAATACAATGCACATAAGAGCAAATATCTCACATCATATATCATGCTTACATTCAAAGGCTAATGAATTAAAGGTCAACCAAAGCACCAAACAAATTAACACATATGAAATTGTACAAATTTTTAAAATAACTTAATAAATATGGAAGATGGGAAATTATAATTAATGAATTATTTGTATAGAAATCTAAAATGAATTATATATATAGTTTGAAATAACCCAAGCATATAGTAAAATAGGGTTTAAAAATAGGTATATAAAATAATTTAAATAAGTGATAAAAAAACAAAAAAAATAGTACGTGAAAACGAATTAAAAAAAAACTAACATAAATCAATTTAAAGCAAGTGGTATAGAATAAATTTAAAATTTATGTATAAAGCAACTGAAAATAAAATCATATATAAATAACTTAAAATAAATCATTTGCAAAGTACGTTAAAATAACATATAATGCATTAAATATGAGATATAAAAGAGGAATTTTAAAAATAAATCGATTTAAGGATAATCAAATTTTGAAATAACATATGAAAAAAATAATTTAAACTAAATAATATATATTAAAAGACAATTTAAACTAAATAATGTATATATATTAAAATAGGTGCTATATACAAAAAGCTTAAAATATGTAAATAAAGTAATAAAAAAGAAAATGAAATAGTTTAAAATATAAAATATATTAAAACAATTTAAATAAAGGTTAAAAATCGAATTGAAACTACAACAAAGCATGGGGTATAAATAATAAATAACGAAAAGAGGCCAGGGACCATGCTGCAACACGCGTATTACATGGGGGGCCCAATTGGGAAATATCCCGCTTCCCCAAAACGCGGCGTTGCAAGCTGGATTGAAATGAAATAAAAGCAGGATGCAGGGCTAAATCAGAAAGAGGGGAGATAACCGATTCGAAAACTTTAGAAAAAGGGGAGGACTGGTTGCGCAAATAGACCAATCAATCAAAATGCGCGGATCCTTCCTCGGATCGGGTCACACGCGCGGGTTATATGGCCAATACGGCGCCGTTTTAAGGCCACTGGAACAAGCCTTAAACGGCGTCGTTTTTCACACAATAAATACCCACATTAAAACCCTAAAATCAGCAACTAACAGCTTTAAACAAACTTAAAGAAGAACTAAACATTAGCCCCCAAATGTTGCGCCGTTCTTGCGCCTTTGACCTCTGCCAAGACTCCGATTGCAACGGAGACGGTCAGAGATCCGGCGGCCAGGTAAGTTCTTTCTTTAACTCCCCTTTTCTTTTATTTTTGCACAGAAATAATAAGATAAAAAAATAATACAAAGAAATGAGAAAGAAGAAAAAAACTGCAATCACCTTTCGAATTTTTTGTTTTTTTTTATTTCTCTCTGAATATTTTTTGGTTTTTTGTATACAATATGCCTGTAAAAAAGGAAGAAGAAGCCCTCTTTAAATAATGGATCGACTTTTTATAGCCAAAGCGAAAAGAAAAGAAAATACATAAAAAAAACAAAAATCTCCTCTACTCTCTGTTCTCTTTTTCTTTTTGCTCTTTTTTCTGTTTTCTTTTCGTTGCTGGCTGTTTGTTTGTTTCTGCTTGCTGCAGGTACGGAGGCTAGCTGGCGTACGGAGGCACAGGGGACGTGGCGTGTACGGAGGCAGAGGCGCACGCGTACGGAGGCTCGTCACGTGCGGAGGGCTTGGCGGCGGCGCTGGAGGCTGAATGCTGCTAGGGTTTGCTGCTGTTTTGCGTCATTGGGCCACTAGCAATTGGGCCACCGTTTTAGGAATTGGGTCTGTCGTATTGGGTCAGATTAGGTTTGGGCTTAATTGGGTTTGAGTTATAACCGGGTTTAGGACTGTATTTTGGGTTAGATTTTATTGGGCTAATGTTTCTGTATTTTTGGACTTTTGGATTTATTTTCAATTTTATTTGTTTTTTGTAAGGGCCGAGCAAATTAGGCCTATTACAAATATGATCATTTAACTTATAACGTATTCATAAATCTAATAACTTTAAACATTCAGCTACATTATTTTTAACTTTAATCTTAATGTATTTTATTTACATAAATTACATTAAAATTATATACATACAACTGATCCAATCAGCGAACGAAAATATAAAACTAATTAATAATATAATATACAATGAAAGGACAATCCATTTCACAAATATCGATGGTTTCATGTAGACCTGTCCATGGGCCGGGCCCAGAAAAAATTTTGGCCCGACTTTTAGGCCCGGGCTGGGCCTAAAATATGAGCCTAAAATTTTGCCCAGGCCCGGCCCGAGAAAAAATAATAAGCCCGAGCCCAGCCCAGCCCGACCCGATTTTTAATAAACACAAAAAAATATTTTAAAAAATAAAAATAAAAATATATTTATTATATTCGGGCCGGGCCGGGCTCGGGGGCCAAAAAAGTTAAGACCGAGCCCGGCCCATTTTTTAAACGGGCCTCGTTTTTTGCCCAAGCCCATATTTCGGGCCTATATTTTTACCCGAACCCTTCTATATTTCGGGCGAGCTATCGGGCCGGGCCGGGCCGCCCGGCCCATGAACAGGTCTAGTTCCATGTTATTATGTGATTCAAATGTCATAATTGCAAATAAAAAAAAGAAAGAACCCAAAATTCCTCTTTCACGTCGACTGCATTTTTTAATAGTATAGGATTAGATTGATACCAACTAATTTAATTCAATCCCTATAATATAAAAACCTTATAAGTACTTGACCTTTTTCTTATATGATTTTGTCATTTTTTTAATAAACTCACACACGTATGACTAAAATTTAGGTATAATACTAAATGTAGTCCGTAATATTTATATCTTTTTATCACTTTAGTTTTAATTCTTTTTTTATCATTTCGACTCTCAACCTTTAAAATTTAGTAAAATTATGTTTTTCTAAATGGAATTATACCGTGAAAATTTTAACAACATTTATGTGGTAACTCATATGACTATTCACGTGTGCATAGAAATTCAGAAAAGTATAAAATTATAAAGAAATCATCAAATTTTAAAAAATTTTAAAAATTTTTTAAAAATTATTCATGTCAACAATAAAGTACACGTAGTTGTTACACGAGCAACCACATTGTTATTAAAATTTTAACAATTTAGTCAATTTTTCATTTCAAAACAAAGCAATTTGATTAAAATTTAAACGTGAGAGCCCAAATTATCTAAAAAAAAAGTTTTAAAATCAAAATGTGTAAACTTTTAAAAACTAAATTTATCATGCATAAAATTTATCTTTGCATTTACCAAAAACTCAATCAATCTTTTTATCAGAGTTTTCACATTTCATTGAGTAAAAGATTCAAAAATTTTAGGTACTGGTACTTCCTCCTATGCTGTTGCCTTAAGGGATTAAAACTGGAATTAGGAATTCAATTAAGGAATGAAATTAGGATCAAAATGTAAAATTAATAATATAAATCTATAGTACAACCAAAGAAGCAATCCTTAGCTGCAAGAAAAAAACTTGGAATAATTTCATAATTGAGTTGTATCCTACCTTAATTGGATCTAACTTCTTTACTGGGGTTTGAAGGAAACATTTCTAGTTGATGCTGCTCACTTGAACTGACCCAATGTGGGCACAGATTCATGTAGCAGCATATGCTGCTTTGGTTTAGATAATAAAACACACCACACTAATTTATCCACAAATAAAAGAAAAGATGGACCATTAGCTTTCATTCTGATCTATACATTAAAGCAGCATTAAATTCCATTTCAATCCCCACAAGGAAAGGGTTAAGTAGACCTCAAAATCTCCTTGGGAAACAAACTTAAACAGATTAGCTAATTAATTAGAAAAACTAGCTAATGTATATGACAAAAATGATAAAGATCTTGGATCATAATACATGGTTAATTATTTGATTAGGCATCTAGTTATCTGATACTATTAGTCAGAATTAGAGCCAAAGAGCTCCGGCCTCCTTGAGAAGTGGTACCAAGGTTCCATTAATATGGGAAGCCATGACCCGGTCCATAGCACCTATCAGCTTCCCACCAATAAAAACAATAGGAACAGTCTGTGAGTTGCCAAGAAGTGTGGTGAGTGCCATCTCCATCTCTTTCCCTCTAGGGTCTTGGTCCAGCTCGTACACGGTTGGGTTCACCCCCATTCCACAGAACAGCCTCTTGGCAGCATGGCACATGCAGCAGCTGCTCACACTGAATATCACCACTGCGCTCTCTGAGGCCAGCTTCACCACCCTCTTCATTGGGTCCGACCCCATGCTCCTCAAGCTCATTGGCAAGTAGAAGCCCCAAGAATCACCCTCACAATACATTCTTTCTAAAGAAATAAAAAGCAACTAATTCAAAGGCAGTGATGAAGTTAAGTTAGTGAAAGCTTGTGGAGAGGACGTTGGTAATGGGGTAAGGCAGTGATGTGAAAGCATTTTATAAGGGGTCGGTGGTGGCGAGGGCATGGTAGTAAATAAAGTGGGGTTTGTCCGTTGTTGTCGCACCGCGTGCGTGAAGGGTCTCGTGGGATTTGCTTTAAAAGGATTTTTGTCTGCAGCATAAGGAGAGGACAACAATACAAAATAAAATCCTAGAGGAAGCTTTAGGGGAAACATAGGTGTCAGTTGTGGAAGGCGGCTAGGGGTAATTTGTTAGGCCATTTACCTATGAGTTTAAAGACAAATAATGCTTTCTTTTTCTTTTTTTGGGCTTTGGTAAATCACACATTTGTATTAAAAGCAGACCCTTGTTCCATTCAGGCCAAAACTGAAGGGTTATTCTCGCATGGACGGCTTGGTTCGTCCTTGTTGTCGGGGGAACTTGAGTTGAGATTAAACTTTTGGTTTTTGTGACATGACGCGACCCTTGGGGCGCATGTTTAGCCTTCTTCTTAGTTTTTGTGTGGAGTGAGTGACTCTCAAACATAACAAACCAACATTTTGATGTGTTCAGTCTTGGAGATGATGTTTTGATCATCCATGTTTTCTTGGATTTGTTGCTTGACCTCCTTCCTTGTATCCCCTTTTTCAATGAAAAGGGCTGTGTAGCATTGTACCCTCTAAAAGCATTCGGTCATGGTCAAACCAGAAATTCTTTTAATAATAAAAAAGAAAAAGTAGTACTAAATTGTTAATTTGTTTACTTTTGCTTAGCTAATTAGTTTCTTTCTGGTCAGTTGCAAATTACGTGGTTTAACGTAAGATTTGCTGTCGCTGTTACATAGAAAATTGAAAAAAACCAAGTCATATGATCTAACTTCCAATATCTCCAAAGCAAAAGCAAAAGCAAAAGCAAACACACACATGTATATATATATATATATTAGTAGCCCCGAAGAACAATGTTTGCCCTACTTTCTCCATTGGGGACCATTTTCCCAACTTGGTACCATGTACCAAACAAAAATACTTCAAACATTTTACATGTAAATGATATAGGATGTCTTTTTTAGCTAAAAGCAACAATAATATGCTCTATTACCTTTTCAATTCTTATGTAATGTCCTAATCTACTTTAGGACAAAGGTGGTCATCACTATATGGAACTAAGATTATATAGTTTCATATCAAATTATTACAACTTTGTAGCAGTCACCATCCATGCTTTCTAAAATCAGTTAAAACTTGAGGCGAAATGCCCACAGCTTGTGCGAAAACATTGTAGAGATTTGAAAAAGTTGGGGCAATAATTATATGTAAATATGTGTGTGAGTGTTGTAGATTCCACACCAGCTATATAGTGGGAAACTGGGAATAGCAACTCACAAGTTGAATAAATTAGCAAATATTAATGAGACTATATTTGTTGGGATGTTAGAAATATTAAACCGACTGAACCGATCATGTTGATGAATTAGGTACAATTTCATGTTTGGAAGGAAAGAAATCAAAGGGAGCAACAGTGAAAGGGTGGAGAGGGAATTGGGGGGGGGACCATCTCAAGTACACAATTAACTTGAGTTGTTTTTACCGTATAACATTGCATTAATTGCGTAAAACAGTAGAGTTGCAGAGTATGTATATATATATGCATGGTATAAAAGAACGAGAGTTACTGTGAGGCAAGGATCAGATGTTCACCTAAAGGCAAGACAAGGTGGCAGCAGTTGCTTTGTAGTGAAAGGAAAGAATAAAAAGTAGCAAAGTTGAGGCGTGACCTGCACCCACAGGCCTTACTGGGACGGCGGGTACGGCTTAGCGCCGAATACCGGCTAAATATCAGGATCCCTTTTTTTTTGGGTCGGGTAGATCCAACTACATACATGACCAAGTTTTTGCTGCTATGTCGCTCTCGTCTTTCTTTTCTCACGCTCATATTATCAAACTCAATTCTATACTATTTTTCCTCGGTCTCTTTTTAGTTAGGGTCTATACCTCTCTTCTAAACTATGGTTCAGGTTTTAGATTATTAGTATCATATTAATTAGGTCATTCTATCAATTTGGACGATAAATACTAACTTGAATATATATGATGTGAAGCATATTAAAACACACCGGTTAAATTTTAAGTATTTTGAACCTTTCGCATGGAAAACCTGGATCTTACATATTAAACTGACCATTCACCATGCATGGTGATGGAGGTGGGGAGGTTGAGGCAAGTTTGATGGCTATTGTTCGATGGATGTGGGGAAATAAAGATAGGGTGGGGCTGTGTGATAAGAAGGGAGTATGATTAGTTTTGCTGCTATTTCTGCAGTGGTTTATGGTTGTTTCACTCATGTTCCGAAACTGTTAGCCATGCGAGGGGCCTTGAGGTGGTATGAGTTTACATATTTAATGCTCAAGCTGAGGACTAAGCTGATCAAAAGATCTGGTTGATATGATAGGTATACATTAAGGACTCAAGTAAAACGTTTTAAAGTTTAGAGATCAATTTAAAATCTGGACTTAGTTTAGGGATGTGTAACACAATTGACCCTTTTAATTAATTATTCCTTTTCCTTTATATGGTTGACCTTCACCCACGCATGCTGAGCAGAATCCCAGCGCTTCTTTTTGGAATTAAGCTGGTTATTAGACAAAAGATAAACCTGGTACAGTAATTTTCACTGTTTCGAAAAAGGAAAAGGCAGAGTTTTTGAAGAGTCTGGAAGTTGATTTACAGCTTTAACATGCAACTGGGTGTGGGCTCTGTGTTTATTCGATGATGAGAGGGCGGGATATTTGCTTTTGCTAGAGACGGATTCAGAATCTATTGGACTTTTTTCCCAGAGTAGATAGGTGCTCTGATTCTTTCTTAAGAAATTACACATCAAGTGAAATAGACAGGAACGTGACTACAATATAAATCCTATCATATCCACTTTTATATATTTTATACAATTTTCTTATATTAAGGTTGCCAACTGACAAACTTTAACCATTTCTATTTAGTTTAATCGGTTATTTAATCTGTTTGACAACTTTTCAGTTTAGTTTAATGCATATAATTGTATTAAATTTAAATTTTTATAAATAGAATTTTTATTCATGATCATTTCTCTTAACTTAATACAGCTCCTTTTGTTTCATTGAAAATGATTTTCAGAAAATAACTTACTTTTCTGGAAAATCTAATATTTTCTGTTGTTTGGATGAATCTGTATAAAATATTTTCTATTATTTCACAAATTTCCTAAAAATATTTTATAAAAATTGTTTTCAATGAAACAAACATACATTTAAGATTTATGATAAAGATTTTATATGAAGTAGTGAATTTATTACAAAGTGATGTTAAGGTGAAATTATAATAAATAATGAATCTTCATGATGTTAAGGATTAAATTGTAAATTTTTTGAAATTTATAATTGAAACAAGAGAAGTGACATGCATGAAAAATTGTTTTGTGAAACAAGACATTATAATGAATTATTTGATTAAAGTGCTTATATGGTGAAAAATAAATTACATGGCAATAGGGACTAAATTGAAAATTTCACAAAAGATTAAGTGTAAAACAATTTAATATGTGAATAATTAAATTGTGATAAAAGTTTAATGAATGTGTTTTGAAATGACGAAATATGCATAAAGTATTGTAAAAGTGAAATTGTGGAAAAATATAGAATTTTTATGATGACAAGGACTAAATTGTTAAACTTGAGAAAATATGTGGATGAAATAATAGAAATGGAATACATAGAAATTTGACATGTGAGATATTGAGATAAATTATATGATTAAAATGTAACAAAAAAGAAAATTGATTTTGTAATAGCCCATTTTGCCCGGCCCATTCAAAATAGACCCAACTAATACCCAAAACCCAAATTACACCCGGGCCCATTACAAACCTAGCCTGCTAGCCCAAAAACCAGAAAGTTTAGCAGAAACCCTAGGCATTGCAGCAAACTCGCGCCGCAGCAGCTCCTGCACGTCGCCCCGCATGTCGCGCACGTCGCCCCGCACAACGCTCGTCCCACCTGCTAACAAACCACGAATCATAGCACAACAAGCAAGAGATAGGATTTTTATTGATTATTATTAGTTTTCGATATAAAAGGCCGATTGTAAACCGATTTAGGGGGTTAGACAAATTTTGTATTGAAAAATTAAAGAAAATAAAATAAGAGGAAAGAAGGATTTTGGAGATGTTTGATTTTTCTTTTGTTTTTTTCTCTGTTCTTTTTACCTTTTTTATATTTTATTTTGTTTTTCTTGTACTTCTTAAAACAAAAATAAACGAAAAAGGGGAAAGAAAGGAGGACTTACTGTCGTGAGAGTCGTCGGAGGGTGTCCTCGCTTCGTCAGAGTCTGAAACGGCAGAGGGGGAGAGGAGCTGCGGCGATTTCAAAATGGCAGAAGGAATATTGTTTTAGGGTTTTAAAATGGGGTTTTTATCGTGCTTAAAACGACGTCGTTTGGGGACTGTTTCAGTGGCCAAAAACGGCGCCGTATAGCCAATAGCCCGTGCGACCCGACCCGCATATGTAGGAACCGCGCGTTTCCAGTAGAGGGGATATTTATCTCTTTGGTCCCTCTGGTTTTCAATATGCTTTTAATTGGTTTTCTATGTGCTTTACTTAATTTCTAAATTTAACTGTGTTTTTAAAATTTGTTGCAATTTGGTACATGCTGAGACGCAGCGTTTTGGAGGGCGGGGTTATTTTCCCTTTTGGTTCTCCACTGTTAAGGGCGTGTTCTATTTGGCCCACTTGCATTTTTATTATTTCAGATTTGCCCCTGAATTTCCTTTTATGTTTCAATTTAATCCTGATTGGTGTTTTACAATTAATTAATTTATTCTTTTTCGTTGCTACTATTACTTATTATTATTATTATTACTATTATTATTATAATTGTTATAATTATAATTTTATTATTTATCATTACTATACCTACACGTATATACATGCATATGTACTTTATAATATATATGTATATATATTAAATGTTTTAATGTATATATATTT
Organism: Gossypium hirsutum; assembly: GCF_007990345.1. Classification (NCBI taxonomy): domain Eukaryota; kingdom Viridiplantae; phylum Streptophyta; class Magnoliopsida; order Malvales; family Malvaceae; genus Gossypium; species Gossypium hirsutum. Next base: position 50,817,531 of record NC_053440.1, read on the forward strand.
TTTATACATTTCGTTATTATTTTATTTTCTTAGTTTTTATATACATATATATATATTAATATTTATATAGTTTTTCATATTTTATAATCCAAATATATATATACATTTTTATATACAATATATATATACATACACTATTCAAAATTATTATAAATATATTTTTCGCATTTTTTATAAACATATATATGTTCATAATTTATTAATATATTATATTTTTTTAATATTTTATAAATACATGTACATATTCTATATTTTATTTTCATAACTTTTGTATACATGCATATAATTTAAATTAAAATATTTGTTTCATATTAGATCAATATTTTTTTAACATATCTTTTAGAAAATATATATTTTGATTTCGTCAAAACATTAAAATCATTTTCTTTTGATTCAAAGGCTTTTAAAATAAAAGTGATATTCAAAGTTTGGGATTTTCGAGGAAATTGAGCCTTAACGTATTGGGTTCCGATTTTCTTTGTTAATCCTAAGTAACCGAGAATATTATTTATTCAAATAAGTATAAAAATCATTTTCGGGAACTTAATTTGTGGTGTCCTAACGTTTTGGGCATGTCATATTGCTTTCTCGGAATGATGATTTTCTTTAAAAACTAAGAAGCGATATTCAAAGTTCGGGGGTTTTGAGAAATTGTACCCTAACATATTGGGTCTCGATTTCTTTATCTAACTTGAACAATTGATTATCCTTTTCAAGTTTCATCATTTGAGTTTTAAAAAAAAAATCTTTTTAACCCTCGACATTAAGACATCAAATAATCAATTTGGTACCAATTTTTGGGCGTTACGAGGGTGCTAACCCTTCCTCGTGCGTAACTGACTCTCGAACTCATTTTCTCAAATTTCGTAGACCAACATAATTTTTAAGGTGAGCCGATCACACCTCAATAAAGGATCGGTGGCGATTCCAATTTTTATTTCTTTTAAGTCGACAACTAAATTTTTGTTTCAAAAAAAATGGTTTCGACAGATTTAATATAATTAATTATTGAATATTGAATTTTTATGACAAAGGGGACTAAATTGAAAAGTTATGAAAGTTTATAAGAAAATATTTGATAAGTGAAGAATGTAGTAGAGAATGCAACATCAACATCTCGGCGCTTTGACTTGATGTTCGTGTCGGGTATGAGGGTGTTACAGCGAACAAAGCCTTATCAGTTTGGAAAATGTGTTAAATTTTTTTAATGAAACAAACATTGGAAAAGTTAAAAAATATTTTTCATAAAAGCTTTTATAACGGAACCTTAATTTTTTTTAATCTCATTCGTGCATGTTACAATACTTAAGTTGCACAATGTGTTAATAGGAATGGCCCATACTTTAAGGAATGGCCAATACACCTCTAATCGATGGGCTCCACTTAAACCCCTTTATTCCGTTGTTTGGTTCATGGTAATGCTATTACAGGTGTAAGTAACCTAATCGGTGAAATCTACCGATTTGTAATACATCCCTTTTGCTCAGTTTAGGTCCTGATTCAATTTTCTTCCCTGTTTTAGCCTGGCTTCTGTCTTACCCAAAGTCTTCTGTTTCTTCCTTCTACCTTTCTTCTCCACTCTTCTCGCCGTTTCTCCTTCTCTTTTTTACCTCTCTTTGGCGTCACAACTAGACTTCGAACACCGATCAGAAAGCAGCCTCCATCTCACGTTTCCATTCATCTCCATCGGTGAAACTATGTTCTGTCCATTGGAACCGGTAAGGAAGATACTGGAACAATTCCTTCTCTTTTTTTTTGTGCTTTGCACCTGACAATACTGGGTTCCAGCACCCATGAGAGCGCCTTTGCACTTTTGACAATACTGGAACAATTACGTTTTACGCTCTTTGTTGGTTACCTTATGTATTCTATGAACAATTTATGGTCTAGATTTCTGCCTTATTAATTACTATTTCCATGAGTAGGGCAAAGAAAGGGGGGAATGATGGGGTGTAGGGTTCTATGTTACTTGGACTGGACATAAGTGTTGGATACAGGAATGTGTGCAGCACAACAATCTTTTTAAGCTTTCCTTGTATTTGAAGGATCATACCTCTATACCGATGTCTGATATGGATGTCGACATAGGTACTTTGAAAAAAATGAAGAGCCAGAGCAACACAATTGGAGTTTGGACAATATGCTCCTGTTGATTACTCTGGTTCAGGCTTTGACATCTAGTGGATTAGTTGTATAGCATCTTAGATTTGAATGTAATTTCCTTATGCCAAGGAGCTGTTGAAATTTGTGAAGGAGCAGTATTTGTCTCTTACAATTGTTTTGATTATTAAATATCGGTTCAATTTCCCTGTTTTGGTTGATCTAATTGAATTGAAATTTATCTGCATATGACTTGCTTGCAATTTTCCTGCTACAACTACTTGCCATGTCATTAGTAGACATTGACATTTTGTTATCTGAAGTCTTTACCAATTTGGAAGATAACTGAGTTGTTGAATAAAGCGATGTGGATGTCTATTAAGGTCTTGTTGATTGTGATAAATGCTATGCGTGTTACTTTTATATACAAAGCAGGTCTTTTTAGTTTCATCTAAAAAGATGGCTCATAGTATTGTCAATTATAAACCAATTTTTTTCTGGTCCCGTAAAGTTTACACACAACAACATTTGCCATCATGTGTTAGAGATAGAGAGAAAGGAAAAAGGGAGGGGGCAGGCTTCATTAATTTATGAATCAAAAGGTATGTATGAGTTGGTCTATTCCTATATGCTGTCAACATACTGCACCTCCTTAATCTTGGTTCTGCATCTTCTTAGGCTCATTATGGCCACCATAGGAATAGCCTACTACCCTGAACTTTTGCCATTTGGTAGGTTTTGGTGGATATGATGGTTGAGTTGGTTATATTCTTCAGCCAGTTGGGATAGGTTTCCTCAGTTACAAGCTTATCAATGGTTCTTGTGTTATCTGGAACTTGACTTGGTTATTGCCAATATGTTTCTGGAATCTTGAAATCAGCTTCCTTTTCCGTGTTTGAATTAAGAGTGTATTCACTGCATCCTAAATTGTAGGATACATGATAGACTGAACATTTTATTATAGTTTGTATACAAGTAGAATACCAGTTGGTTCTTCTAAATCATAATCAATTACTTTTCTTATTTTTGTATGTTCTCCTATAGTTCCCGGTGGGTCGTGTCCATCGACTGCTAAAAACAAGGGTTAGTGCAAACGGAAGGGTCGGAGCAACAGCTGCTGTATACACAGCTGCAATTCTCGAATACTTGACTGCAGAAGTGCTAGAACTGGCAGGTAACGGGAGCAAGGATTTAAATTATAAAGATGGATTCAAACAACTGATATTTTGAATTACAAACTGCTCCCTGATAGAAAAAAGAGCATATTTATATATATATTCAGAGTATTGATTTGAGTTAAATGTTTTGATAAGTTGTATTCATCTTCTTCAATTTCTTAAAATTTATCTGAGTTTCCATTTCTTTAAAATTCCTTCTAAATAACCATGAGGTGATGAAAAGGTGCTTCAGATAGTAGCAAAGGAGTAGGCCAATAGCAGATAAAATAAGGGGTCATTTTTAGGACATTTTTGAGCTAATGGCAGTGGCAAATCCATGAAGCTGTGGGTCAAATGAAGAAATTGGAACGCGGTTTTACCACGACTCTTTGACAAAGACCTAATCTTCATAGATTGTTTGTTGCTTTAGAACTTCTATTTTGTCATCTTTTATTTGAGATTTCATTGTATGGTCTATATTACATTTTGACCATTGAATTGTAAATAATTACTATATAATTATTAATATCATTAATTTATGACATTTTAATTATTAAATTGTTAACGGCATATCTTCATTTTAGAAATAAATTTCAAATCAATATTCTCAACCTAATTTTCTTTTTCTTGTTTCAAGTGAAATAAATTTTAATTAAAATATATTTAATAATAATTATGTTAAAATATGATTAAATTATTTATTACTGATATTAATAATTTTATTAAAATTTAATAACAATAACAATAATTATTTATCTAAACAAATTTTTGCTAAGGGTATTCTAGTCATTTTAGTTTTTTCCTTTATGCTATTACACCTCTATTCCATTCAACCAAACACAAGATTACTATTACGTCTCTATTCCATTACATTCAACCAAACAGTTGATTTGCTATTACACCTCTATTCCATTACACCTCTAATCCAATACACATCTAATCCAATACAGCGAACCAAACGTGCCCTTAGATTGGGAATGACTTACACCATATATGGTACAAAGGATTGTTAGGTCAGTAGTTTGATAGAGTTTTGAGATGGAATTTTGATAAGAGTAAAGATTATATGGATGGCTTACCCTTTTCCCCTAATACTAATGAAGTATTTATAGGGGAGGGTGGTTGGGCGTGGGCCTCAACCATTGGGTTTTCTATTCTTTATGTGTAGGTGGAAGGTGAAAGATGTCAACTAAGTGGTATTGTTGGAGTTGATCTAAAGGAACTGGATGAGACACTTGCCACACTTAGACATGATATGTTGATAGATGTTATCAGACACTCTTTCTCATATATATCTTTTAAGTATTGTATGGATCCGGTGAAGAAGAGTATTACTTTCTTGGCAAGGTCATGAGAACAAGCTTTTTCATGCATAAGGCTGCACTTCCCTGAATTTATTTAGTCATTGACTGATCTAGCAAGAGGGTTTTAGGGTGAGGGTATAACAATTGCCCAAAAACAAAGAACAGGTTATGAAAGGACTTGGCTTGAGTTGATTTATTGGTGAGGCTTATTGGACTCTTGATGAGGCTTGAGAGAGTTTTTGAAGTCCCAACCATTACACCTTTGCATTGATTGCCTTCAGAAGTGTGCTTGCCCTTGATTGAAGGTTTTTAGAATATACATCATTTCTTTTTACCGTCATTTCATGTGGGATGTCGGTTTGCTTTCCTACCAAGCACTTATAAATGGGTCATTTGTAGGGCTTTCAAGAGTAGTGATCTTTTCATTTCTTCTTCTATCTCTAGGCATTTCCTTTTTCTGAAAAGTTCTTTTTCTTTTCTGTGTTTGTTTTTCAAGGGTGTAGGGTTCTTATCCTGATCTGCTTGAAGCACTGGGGTATTTCTCCACTTTCCCACCATTCACTTTTTAGAAAGTCTCTTTGTCATCCTTTGCATAAGACTTTGGGGGAATGACATTGGGCATGCACCAATATTCTGAAAATTCATTTCTTGCATCCATCAGTCTTTGTTAGAGACAAGTTCTTGTTGGGGAAGAAGAGTCAAGAAAGCATGTTGATCAAATTAATTTGATAATTAACTGAACCTAGCTAGTCTATTCAATCAATTTTGAATCAACTATGCCACTAGACACATTAATCTCACTCTAATATTGTTTTTTTAGAAAATCCAAATTCAAAACCAAAGAATCGATTCTGATAAACACTTTTTTTATTTCGCATGAGTTATATAGAACCCAATAATCCAAAATGGACCAATGGAAACACCCCTCACCAAAATCATATTAGTGTATCACGTATCAGCTTTACCCGCATTCAAATTACCAGAAAAAAGTTAAATTTCATTACCATAAATAATGCAAATAAATTATACACTCAAATCCATACAATTAAAATCTGACTGCCTCTTAGTGACCATCCATTGCAACTCTACTTATCAAGTTGGCTATTACAAAATTTCTCGTAAAATGTTGAAAACACCCTATTATGAATGATAATGTCTCTAGCTAGTTTAATTCGCAAAACAGAAAGAAAATTGTTGTAATATTCCAAAACTTATCTCATGGTAGTTCACAAAAAATGGCTCTAGCTTGTTGAGCAGACACGATGATCATCTTCATCTTCTGGGAGCCATTGATGCCGTATTTCCTTCAAAAAGTTGTTCAATCAACTCCTCGATGTCTTCTGGTTGATACTTTATATATTTCCCTGCTTGTTTATTGTTATCTAAGTATGACTTGAATCTCCCCAAGAATGACCTATATGCTGGAATCACCACGGATGATATCGAAACTCTAAGCTCCGATCTAAGCTTTCCGTCACTTACGATCCAACTGCTCTGCGTCTTGAGGATTTCGTCGAATATGCTGTTGAAGTTCTTGAACCTTTCTTTCAATATAGGTTTTGACACCTTCCCATTAACTTGAACACCCTCATGGCTAATACATTGCAACACATTGCTCCATGTTTCTCTTTGGTACGTCTTATGGTACCGCCTTAACTCGGATGTTCGTTTCCGCGACCAATAAGGACCCATCATTTCATAGATCTCAGCTGACTCCTTAATCTTCTGCAGAATGTATCTGCCATTATTCATTAAGAAAACTAAACGTAATGCCGGGTTCCTGTATAGCTTTGATTTCATCTCGATGTTGGCATCTAACAGATCTATGACCATCATTAACTTTAATGCGAAAGGGGAGAGTGGGGGGCACCGGTCGTCGTCTTCAGTGACGTCCTTAGACTCCTGCTCCACAACTTTCTGCCTGGGAGATCCCTGCACCTTTTCTTGGTTTTGAAATACTTGCTCTAGTGTGTCCTTGTACTCACAAGCATACTTTAGATAATTCATTGTGTAGCGAGTCAAGGGGTGAACTGCACCGCCTGCCACTGGGGTTCTGCCTGCATTGTCATTCTTGATTGAACTCTCAATCTGAGAGAAAATGCTCATCACGGCTCCACCGATCCTACGTTGAGCCATCGATGTCTCAGACATGAATTCCTCAGCCGATGAGTCGTTGCCAATATTTAGATTCGCCAAATCTTGCAACATCTCGTATATGTCCAAGAACTTGAATAGTTTCTCCGTGGAGTATCGTCTGGGCCACACCAAAGCATTTGGAAAATTAAGAAGCCTTATGCTCAAGGATGTTGCGAGATCGCAGAACAATCTTTGAGCTGTTAAACGATTATCTGAAAATACAGAATCGCAAAGGTTGCGTTCGGCGGGGAAGAGATTGGTGGTGCAAAATTTCATAATGTGAATCCAATTATTGATCTCTCCTTCGAGCGATTCCCAGCTCATCTTTTGAATATCCTCCACATTGATGTTCTCGTAACATTGCTTGCTAAACTCAACATCCAATGCTTTTAGCCTAAGACCACCATAAACAGTGCAGCACTCAGCCTCGTACCCTGCAAGGATCATTGCAGTGGAGATTTGGTTCATGACATGGATCGATTGGGACGAAAAATACGGGAACTCATCCTCCGATTTTGAGCTGCCTTGGGATCCATCCGTATTGGGAGATTTAGGATCAAAATTCGGATCGCCGGTGCGTTTAGGATTGTCGAGAAGAGCACGCAACTCGCATTCGAATAACAACATGGCACGAAAGTGAGCAGAGCTAGCTCGATTCAAGCAAGAAATTGCAGCTAAATCAGATGGGAATTCATCAAGATTATTTACAATCAAGGAAAGACGCCTCACAGCTTCGAAAAAAGAGTTGTCTTCGTCGATATTTAGGCCAAACTTGGCAGCGGGTTCCTTCTGTTCATAGAGGGCAATCCTGGAATCAACCAGCTCCTGCAATGGGTCAATACACTTGACAAATTTATTCTCACCAGGAACCAACTTTTGGATGAATTGGTCAACCTCTTCCAGGGTCTGATCTAGGTTAAAACCAGCCGGTTTCGATGCTTTTTCATTCTCATCAACAATCTCCAATATGAAACTATCGTCCTTCTCCATAATTATTTTACTTTGTTTGTGGATTTTGAGAAGATGAGAGAGGGGTTCAACAAAAAAGAAAATATAACGTAAAAAGCGATTGAACATGTTTGTGTTACGTAGAACCGTTGGTTTTTGGGAGGTAGCAGTTAGTCGTTGACCTCACAACTTTCAATTTTGGATTCTTTTATTTTTGTCTCCTTATATCATCATTTTTAATTATTACATCCAAATTCACAATACCTTGTTACAATAAATATAAAATAATCCAAATGATTTATACCATTATGGTTAAATTGATTCAAATAGTAATGACTTTTAATCCAATATGTAATTGCTTTCATTGTTTTTAAAATCGATTGAGATATTAATTCAGACTAAGGGATTAGATTGATTGACTTGCAAATTGATTAAATCGTCCGATTGAATTGATTGAATAATCGATTTTCTTTTTAAAATTTATTCAATTAAACCGGACAAACCAATTAAATTAGTAATTGATCATCTAACTGGCTTAACTTCTAAAACCCTTGATCGACCAAAACTCTTAGGTCTAGTTGATATCTTTTTGAAAAGAAGGATAGTGAGTTTTGAAGGTGGTAGAGAAAGATTGATTTCGTCTTGGAAGGGTGTTTAAGTACCGATTAACATGCAATTCAAAACATGTATGTACTTATATACTCACATGATAGTAATATTTGGCATCATAGAAAAGGAGATATATATATATTAGTAGTAAGGTTAGAATGATGCCACATGGTTTTATTCCTAAGAATACTACATTTGTTTTTCAAGGTTTTGAAGAAGGTTAAAGGGGGTCCTATTACAGGAAACGAAGCTTGAGAAATTGGTCTATCAAACAAGATATAGTTGAACCGGCACATTGGTGGCTATTAATATTGGGGTTAGGGGTGAGCAAAATTCGATCCAATTTGAAAAAAAAAATTAAATTTCAAGTTTCGAGTTTGAGTCGAATTGAATTTGACAATTCGAATAACTAGAATAATTCAAATATTAGATTGGTGTAAATACCCTTTGGTCCTTGCCAATTTTAAAAATTAACAAATTAGTCACTCTCTAAAAAAATACGAAATAATTCAAAATAATTTTTAAAATTCAATATATTTATAAAAATTCTAAATTTTATATATTTTAAAAAATTATACAAAAATTTTTAAAAAAATTCTAAATAATATATAAAGAAAGTTAAAATTTTAAAAAATTTCTAAAATAATAATTTAGGGGACCTAAATAAGTTAATTAATGATTCAAGTTTATGTTTTTAAAGTATCTTTTTTTTTTTGCTTTGAAAAAAGTTTTCAAATATATATGATTTCAAATTTATATGTTGTAATATGGAATTAGTTATATTGTAATAAGATTTTGATTTGACATGTTTAATTTTTTAATTTAACTCGAATAATTTTACTCGATTCGATAAAATTTTAAATAGAGTTTAGATGATAAAATAGGACTCGTCAACTCGATTAATTTAAAATTTTTTCACTCGATTAGATCGAATACTCACTCCTAATTGGTGTTGCAATGTGTCTTTTAAATCTTGGGAACATTGGAAACGTTTCAACCAAAACAATCATTTAAGGATAAAGATTATTAATGATAGATTGATTAATGTCTTTAGGGAAGCAAACAGCATAACGAAAGTTGGTTTTGATAGAAGTGGGGTTAGATTTTGCTATTAGTTCCTATATTTTGTAAAATTGTGTATTTAGTTCATGTATTTTAATTTGATCAATTTTAATTTTATATTTTTTAAATTTTACTTTTTATTCAATTTAGTCCTTAAATTCAAAATAGCCATTCCTTTCAATTTTAAACACCGGCTTAAATTTTGATTTTATAAACATTTATTAGGGTCCCTATACTTTCTATTCCTACCAAAATTTTATAACAATTTTTCATTTTATTCACTTTAGTCCCTATGTACGCAACTAACAATTAAACGTTAGAATATATTCCTTTTCATAATCTAACCTTAAAATCTATCTATTTCAAAGTAGATTCTTCAAGAAATCAACAATGAAAACTTTCAAAAATTTTAACAATTTTACAAATTGGTACATGAGCTAGCTAAGTCAAGCTCTCATAACCTCAAATACATAAAAATTTCAAGAAAATGACTTAAAATTACCTCAAAATGTATGACCGAAAGTTTTGAAACTAAAAACCCTTTTCTCCTTAGGTTTCTAAGGTTGGACGATAGAGAAGAAGAAAAAAGATGACAACATTTCACTACTTCATACTTTTTATACTTGGATTAAATATTAATTAACTAAGAATTAACCTTAGTTAATTAATTAAACCTTAATTACCATTAGCCAAATTAGTGGAAACTAACATCATCATCCACTATCTTAGGTTGAAAATTGACTTATTTACCATTGTAGAAATTTGGCTAATTGCAATTTAAGTCCCTAAGTCTTTGGCCAATTAAAAACCTATAGTGATTGGACTTTTACAATTTAGTCCCTACACCTAAATTAACTATTTAATTGAAAAAATTGATGGACAAAACATGAATACACTTTTACCAACTCCGTAAATATTCATATTTGATATTTACGGATTCGGTATATGAAAATGGGGTTTCAAAACCACATTTTCTGGTACCACTAAAAATTGAGTTGTTACAATTGCTCATTGGCACTGCTCATAAATTGCCTAAAGAATCTCCCCCTTTTAGAAATTTTTTGAACAAAACCATAACATGAGAACATATGGAACAAAAGAAACAAAAGCTCCCCCTAAGTAACCCCCTTAATAAATCATTCATAACTATTAGCATAATAAAACAAATCAATCACATATGTTGTTAAAGAGATGAATGTATTAATAATCAAAGTACTTTAAATTATATTATAGCAAGATGAATTGAAAAAAAAATTCACCAAAATAATAAGCAAAGAAATCAAAGTTCATAAAAAAACATCCCAAACAAAAATAATAAAGTTTACAGTTAAAAAATAATTGAAAAACATTAATAGTAGGAAAAAAAACAACTTCAACAGCTTCGAGCTCTAGTCCCCTTTTTTGTTCAATAATTCTACCAAAGAGCTACTAAAGTTTCTTAGCCAGAAATTAATTCCCCAAGGCCTTAGCTCGACGCTCATTGGCAATTTCCTAATATTTTGTTTTGTCCAATCATTTCAATACTTTTTTCTAATGTGTACATTTGTTTTTTTTTTCTAATTTGGTACTTGCATTTGATAAAAAAAATATTTTTTTTGTACCTAATGGTAATGGCATTAACTTTTTAGTGTTCAAGTTGGATTTTAGGGTTGATTTGATGAAATTTAATTACTAATATTATTATGCTTGAATCTAGGGAAATTGTATTGTTTTGGGGTACATCAATTGCAAGAAGAGAAAGCTCTTATTAAGGAACAAAATGATCAAGAAAGCATTGGAAATTTGTATTCAATTTCCTGTTAAAATCTTAAGTAATAACTAAAGAAAGAGTTTGACGTGGTATTAGCACAAGAGGAAAGGCCATGGTACCGAAAATATCATAGAAAGTGGTTGATTGAAGGGAATAGAAACACTCATTTCTTCCATAGTAAAAATATTAATTGTAGAAGAATCAACTCGATAAGGCGTTGAAGACTAGTAATAATATTTGGTGTGTTGACCAAGAAAGGTTGAAATAGTTGACGTTGGATTTGTATTTTAACCTTTTTTTATGAATCAATATGTTGTTAGCATCTATACTACTCGTGGTTCATGTTACAAACTTTATGAGAATGAGCTTAAGGGCTTATACACTACGATTAACAGTAATGAAGTTAAAATTTTTGTGCTTGATATGATGCCTTTAAAGGCATCGAGAGTTGATGGCATACATGCTTTCATCACCAAAAGAATTGGAATCTAATCAGCAGTAATTGACCGCTTCTCTCTCTCTCTCTCTCTCTCTCTCTCTCTCTCTCTCTCTCTCTCTCTCTCTTCGTCCTGGCGAACGAATAGAGAGAGATATAAAGATCAACACTCGAGAAATAAAATAAAATATAATTATCTCAGCTTTACTACAAGTGTGTCAAGTCAGTTGTAATATTTGTAGTGTTACAATGGAAAACTAGAGTATTCCAAAGATCGAACCCAAGAAAATTGTGGATTGAACAATTCTAAATAACATGGGTGTAAAAATAAAAATTCTAAAAAAATAATCACAAAAAGCTATATTACGAAAAATCATAAAATCAAGAGAAATTAATCTATTTTACTATCTAGCTAGCAAGGACTAAATTGTAAAACATGTAAAATTATGAAATTAACAATTAAATGACAAACGGTGGTTGGTTGACGTTGATGTGGTTCACTAATCCTTGAATTAGGGATCCAAATCATTTAAACTCCCTAAATGGCTCCATTTTACCTCTCTGTCTCTACTTTACTAAGTTAGACAAATTAATCCAGATTATCACTTGATCTCACCAGATCCAAATCGATAGTCTTGGGAAATGTTGCTTATCGACCATCATCACACTTTGACATTATGGACTTCCATGGCTGGCTTTGGAATAAGGGACACTTGTTCTTTATTAGGTTAGCTTATGAGTCCTTGAACAACAAAAGTGTTTCGACAATTGATAAACACTGGAAGTTTCTATAGAAGTATCAAGGTCTGCAAAGAGTCAAGATTTTTCTATGCCAATAGATTACATCAACACTTAGATGATGATCCATCGTATAGCCAATATGGTGATCAAATCGAAGATATTTACCACATATTAAGGAAAAATTTTCTCATGACTAATTTATGGCTAAGGCTTGTGAAGAATAACAAGATGCATAAGTTCATGGAATTGACGATGCATGAGTGAATTTACGTAAACATCTATCTCCATCTTACATATTTATGATAGAGGAAAACAACTGGGGTTAGGGTTATAGAGCATTACCAAACAATCAGAATTGTTATAAAGGATCATAATTATTAGCTTAGACAATTTGTAACACCCCTAACCCGTCTTCATGCCGAATTAGGGTTACGGAGCATTACCGAACAATCAGAACAACATTTAACATCAAACCATCTCTATAAAATCATTTAACATTAGTTAAATAAACCTCATTAAAAACTAATCAAACATATGCATTTGGGCCTTAAATCGAGCTTTCAAGGTCCTAAAAATAGTTTAGAAACAATTCGGGACTAATTTAAAACAAATTAAAACATTTAGGAAAAAGGTACAAAACTTGAAAACAGGGATCACACGGCCGTGTGACATAGCCCAGGCCATGTAAAAATCGAATAAAGGGACATGAGGTCGTGTCACAGCCCGTGTAACTCACAAAGTTGGGTCACATGGCCAGTCGCAGGTCGTGTGCAAATCGTGTAACTTTCTGACTTGTGACACACGGCCGTGTCGCAGGCCGTGTAACACACTGACTTAATGCATTAAAATTTACAAGTGACATACAACTGTGTAGCCAGACCGTGTGTGTTACATGGCTGTGTGACAACCCGTGTCCTAGAAACATGCCATTTCAAGGCCAAAACAAACCTAATCAACCATCCCATTTGTGCACACCTTCAATACACCTAAGCATAATTCAAACACTCATACACATACCATTTCAAGCATCCTATTTGATCTAACCAATATGTCATTCAAAGGTACCATATTTATGCCAAAACATCATTAATCAAATCAAAGCATTATAGCCACATTTCAAGCACAAAACCTAGTTCCTTTAACTACCAAATGACATCAAATATAGCCATTCACATACCATCATAGACATTCCAAAAGGATCATAGATTACAAGTGACTAAAAATGGCCAAAATAACCTAACTTGCCAAGGCATTAAAGTCCATCAACCAAACATGAGCATCAAAAGCAAATACATACCAAATTGACCATTACATATTCAAGACCTACCATTATAAAAAGGTCCTATACATGCCATTTATAACCTCGACCAAAATACTCAAAAACTACCAAATTGGTTGCTAGATAGTGTGATAGATCTCCGACAAGCTTTCAACCGAACGAGCTTTTGATAATCTACTAAACAAAGGAAAATAACTACGTAAGCAACTAGTGCTTAGTAAGCTCGTATAAACTCAAACATAACTTACCATTTCTTTAGCACAATTTATAGAATAAGCATAATATCATTACTTTTTCATAAGATCATGAACTATTTCAATTGTATGCATACCATGTCATTTTCTTTACTTACCCATTGAACCATTTAGAATCACATTTGATACTCGGGAATGCTCACACATAGTGTGTCTTCACATATAACTGTAACATTTTATTTTCAATAATGCTCAAACGAGCTGTGAAATGGGCCTGCTCACACGAGTTGTTGGTCGAAATGTTACCTACACGATGTTGCTCACACGAGCTATGACGAATTTGCAACAAATGTAAGACCTCAGCCATCGGTAGGACATTCAAGACCAGCACCCAAAACATGAAATCCCTAATGACATGTCATTTGTATCCTAAGAGTTTTTAAGGTTCAAACGGGATTCATTTTAATTACTTAAAGCATCGATATACATGTATTTTTAAGTTAGTTTATAACTAACACAATATAACCGGTAATCAAATCAAACTATCATTAATAAGACCATAATCTATACGAACTTACCTCGATAACTATAGTCGTAGAAATAGAGTTGATAACTAATTTGAAGCTTTCGCCTTCCTCGATTTAAATCCGGTTGTTGTTTATCCTAATCTAGATAGATAGTTTCATTCAATTAAGTACTTCAAGTATTCAATTCAATCAATAATTCATATTTATGTAAAATTATAAAATTACCCTTAATATTTTAAATTTTCACAATTTAGTCATTAAGCCATAACTTGATTATTAATCATTTTAACCTAAATCCATATTAACCAATGCTACAAGGGACCTTGGAAAAACCCATAATTACCAAAAATTCACAATAAAACCCATGAATTTACACTTTCAATAATTTAATCCCTATTTCAAAATTCATCAAAAATCACTTAACAAAACAAGTTTGTTTAACAACCAAGATTAATAATCTATCAAATAACTTCAAAACATATTTAAAAAAACCATGGAAAGTCTTTCAACCTTTAACATTTTTGCAAATTAACCCCCGTGTTAGCTAGACTAAGCGAAAACGAGCTCAAAAACATAAAAATCATTAAAAACGGACAAAAGTTACATACCGTGCATGTGAAATAAGCCTTGGTCGAACCTAGCTCCTCCTTTGCTATGGTTTTTGGTTGAAAACAAGAAAAATAAAGGTTGAATATGGCTACTTTTTTTTATTTGATTAGTTTATGTTATTTATTTTCATAATTACTAATTTTTCCTTTTAAAACTATTAAAATTTCATTAAAACCTATCCATAAACATTCACTAACTTATAACATGGTATATTTACTATCTAAGTTCCTTAGATTTCGTTTCCATAGCCATTTAGCCATTTTAACTAATAGAAACTCACTTTTGCAACCTTTACGATTTAGGGCTTTTTATCTAATTAACCATTTAAACATTAAAAGTTCTTAACGAAACCTGAATATGACCCTAATATAATTCCATAGAATTTAAATAAACATTAAAAATATAGCTCACTCATCAGAATTGTGGTTCCGAAACAACTATTTCTGACACCACTAAAAACAGATTGTTACAACTCTCCCCTTAAAGGAATTTTTGTCCCCGAAAATCTTACCAGAAAATAGGTTCGGGTATTGTACTTTCATAGGTTCTTTAGGTTTCCAAGTAGCTTTCTCGACTCCATGACGTTACCAAAGAACTTTAACTAAAATTATACATTTATTACTTAATTCCTTAACTTCCCGAGCTAAAATTCTGATCGGTTCTTCACTGTATGACATATCTGGCTGAATCTCATCATCAACAAGTGAAATCATGTGTGAAAGGTCAGAGCTTGTAACATCGATACATGAAACACATTGTGAATTTTCTCTAATTCAAACGGTAAGGCGAAATGGTAAACTATTGGGTCAATTCTCTCAATGATCTTATACGGCCTGACGAATCATGGATTATGCTTTCCTTTTTAGCCAAAACAAAGAACTTTTCTCCAAGGCGGTACTTTTAAGAACACTCTATCACTAACTTGAAATTAATGTCTTTTTGTTTTCAAATTCGTATATGATTTCTAACAATCAGAAGCAGCTTTCGAAAAATATTGAATTACTTTGACTTTTTCTTTAATTTCTCGAATCAAATGAACACCGAATAGCTTTTTTCACTCAATTCAGCCCAATATAATGAGTTCTACATTTTCGACCATACAAAGCTTTATACGGCACCATTTTTATACTCACATGATAACTATTATTATAGGCAAGTTCAACCAACGGAAGAAATTTCTCCCATCTACCCTTAAACTCTAAAATACAACAACGGATCTTATCTTTAAGTACCTGAATTACTCACTCAGACTAACCATCGGTCCATGGATGGAATGTTGTACTGAAATGTAGTCGAGTACCTTGAGCTTCGTGTGATTTACTCTAAAATCGATAAGTGAATCGTGGGTCTCTATCGGAGATAATAAACACTGGCACACTATGCAATCTAACAATCTCAGAAATGTATAGTTTTGCCAACTTCTCAAGTGAATAATCCGTATGTACTGGAATGAAATGTGTAGATTTAGTCAACCGATTAACAATAACCAAAATAACATCTTTCTTTCGTGGAGACAAATGTAACCTTGATGCTCGACTTTGACTTGCTGACAAATCAAACATTTCGATACAAACTCTAAAATCTCTTGTTTCATACTTGGCCACTAGTACATTTGTTTCAAATCACCGTACATTTTGTTACTACCAGAGTGTATCGAAAAATTATTATTGTGAGCTTCATGTAAAATCTTTTGTATAATATCAGAATTTCTCAGAACACATATTCTGTTTCGAAAATACCAACCACCATCAGAACTAACATGAAATTTTGAATCAGGTATCATTTCAATCTGCTCCCATTTAGCAATCAACTCAGAGTCATTTTTCTAAGCTTCACAAATTTGTTACAGAAATTTCGGTCTAGCTTCTAATTCTGCTACAATGTAACCATCATCAATCAATGTTAAACAAGTATTCAAAGCTTGCAAAGCAAAGAAAGATTTTCTACTTAAAGCATCAGCAACAACATTAGCTTTTCCTGGATCATAATCGATGATCAAATCATAATCTTTTAGCAACTCTAACCATCTACATTGTCTCAAATTTAATTCTTTTTGTGACATCAAATACTTCAAACTTTTATGATTCGTGAAGATGTGACATTTTTCTCTGAATAAATAGTGTCGCCAGATCTTTAATGCAAACATGATAGCTGGAAGCTCTAAATCAATTGACGGGAAGCATAAGCTACCACTTTGCCTTCTTGCATCAAAACATAGCCTAAACTATTCAGTGAAACTTCACCATAGATCACAAATTCCTTGCCGGACTCTGGCTGAATCAACATAGGGGCTTTGATCAATAATACTTTCAACTGCTGAAAGCTTTGCTGACACTTTTCGAACCATTCAAACTTGACATCTTTTTAAAGTACTTTGTCAACGGTGTAGAAATCATGGAAAACCCTTTTACAAATCTTCGATAATATTCGGCTAGACCCAAGAAACTTCTGATCTCTGAAACATTTCTTAAAGCTTCCAATCTACTATAGCTAATATTTTACTCGGATCCACTCTAATACCATTAGCCGATACCACGTGTCCCAAAAATCCAACTTCTCGAAGCCAAAATCACACTTGCTAAATTTAGCAAATAACTATTTCTTGCGCAAAGTCAGCAAAATTATTCTCAAATGTTGTGCATGCTTAATTTCATCTCAGGAATAGATCAAAATATTATTAATGAATACAACCAAAAATATGTCTAGATATGACCTGAATATTATGTTCATCAAATCCATAAATACAGTAGGTGTATTGATTAAACCAAATGACAAAACTAACAATTCATAATGTCCATACTTGGTTCTAAAAGTAGTCTTTGGCACGTCAGAATCTTTAACCCGTAACTGATATATCCAAAACGGAGATCAATCTTTGAAAATACTGGCAAGCCTTTCAGTTGATCAAACAAATCATCGGTACATGGCAAATGATATTTGTTTTTGATCGTGACTTTATTAAACTATCGATAGTCGATACACAATCGCATCGATTCGTCATTTTTCTTAACAAACAGTATAAGAGCACCTTAGGGAGAAAAACTAGTCCAAACAAATCCTCTGTCCGTCAATTCTTGCAACTGTGCTTTCAACACTTTCAACTTTGTGGGTGCCATTCTATACGGAGCTATCGATAGAAGAGAAGTTCTCGGTACTAACTCAATAACAAATTCAACCTCTCTGACTGGCGGTAACCCTAGTAACTCTTCTAGAAATACATCTGAGAACTCAAAAATAGTCAGAACTGACTCTAATTCACAACTGTAACAGCCCAATTTTAGTTATGTCAAAAATAGTGGTTTTGGGACCACAATTTTGAAGAGTGAGTTTTAATTTTATTATTTATTAAATTCCTATAGGATTATATTAAGGTCGTATTAAAATTTTGTTAAGAAATTTTGATGTTTTAATGGTTAATTAAGTAAAAAAGACTAAATCGTAAAATGTGTAAAAGTTGAATTCTATTAGTTAAAATGACTAAATGGCTTTGGAAATTAAAATTAATGGACTTGAGTGGTAAATATATAATATTTAAAGTTAGTGGATGTGCGTGGATAGGTTTTATTGAATTTTTGATTAATAATAATGTAAAAATAGTAAATTGGTAAATAAAAAATTAAGGAAATAAAACACAAAATAAAGATGGTATCTACATCATTTTTGTTTCAAACCCTAAATTAGACATTGGAGAAGAAGAAACATTTGGTCAAACTTATTTTGATGCATGTAAGTGAATTCAAGCCTCGTTTTTAATGATTTTTATGTTTGAGTTCATTTTAGCTTAATCTAGCTAGCCCGAGGGTTAATTTTCAAAAATGTTAAAGGTTGCGGGACTTGCCATGGATGTTTTTGAATGTATATTAATGTTAGTTGATAGATTATCACTTTTGGTTGTAAAATAAACATGTTTTGTTGAGTGATTTTTGAAGAAATTGCAAATAGGGATTAAATTGTTAAAAATATAAATCCGTGGGTTTTATTATGAATTTGATGATTATGAGATTTTTAAGGTACCTTGTAACATTGGTTAACATCAATTTAGGTTAAAATGAGTTATATTCAAGTAATGAGCTTAATGACTAAATTTTGAAAAGTTAAAATGTTAAGGGTAAATTCATAATTTTGTATAAATATGAACTATGGATTAAATTGAATACTAGAAGTACTTAATTGATTGAAATTATCTATTTAGATCAAGATAAACCACATTCAAACTTAAATCGGGAAAAAACAAAAGCTTCAGATTAGTTCGACTCTATTAATATGACCCTAGTTATCGAGGTAAATTCGTATGAATTATAATTGTGTTAATGTTAGTTAAATTGACTATTTATTATATTTTGTTAGTTGTAAATGGATTCAAACATACATGTCATTAGGGATTTCATGTTTCGAGTGCTGGTCTTGAATGTCCTACCGATAACCGAGGTCTTGCATTTATTGCGGATTCTCCACAACTCGTGTGAGTAGCATCATGTAGCTTACATTCTAACCCATAGCTCGTGTGAGCAAGCCCATTTCACAGCTCGTGTGAACATTGATGTAAAGGAAAAGTTACAATTATATGGAAAGACACACTATGTGTGAACGTTCCTAAGTATCCAATGTAATTTTAAATAGTTCAATGGGTAAGAAAAGGAAATGAAATGGTAAGCATGCAAATGGAATGAATCATGATCTTATGAAAACATTGATAAGTTAAATGATGTATTTATATATGGAAATCTATTTATCTTATGGTTGAATTCATTTTTATCATGGACAAGTGTACTAACTTGTGAGTTTGATGATGTTGTATAGGCTTATACTAAGCTTATGGCATTGGTAATGATTTATGCTTAATCTATGAATTGTATTAATGAAATGGTAAGTTATGTTTAAG
The DNA here is from genome assembly GCF_007990345.1 of Gossypium hirsutum. NCBI lineage: Eukaryota > Viridiplantae > Streptophyta > Magnoliopsida > Malvales > Malvaceae > Gossypium > Gossypium hirsutum. Next base: position 50,837,265 of record NC_053440.1, read on the forward strand.
TTTATACGAGCTTATTAAGCACTCGTTACTTATGTAATTACTTTCCTTTGTCTTATAGATTATCGAAAGCTCGATTGGTTGGAAGCTCGATTGGTTGGAAGCTCATCGGAGACCTATCACACTATCCAACAACCATTTCGGTAGTTTTTGAGTATTTTGGCCAAGGTTAATAATAACATGTATAGGATATTTTGTAACGGTATTTTATGACAGTGTTAATGGTGGTTTGGTATTTATATTCTTTGAAGTATATATTTGGTTTGATGAACCTTAAAACCTCACCAAGTTATGTCATTTTGGTGACTTTTAAGTGTTTGTATATAAGGCCCTTTCGGTATGTTTGTGATGGCATGAAAATGGTCAATTGTGGTATCATGTGGTAGATAATTGAATTATGGTTTTTATGCTTGAACTATGGCGATTTTGACTTGTTTTGGTAAATGATGTTTCGATACAATTGTGGTGCCTTTGAATGACATATTGGTTAGATGAATAAGGGTGTTTGAAATGGCATGTTTATGTGTGTTTGAATGATGTTTAAATCCCTTGAATATGTGTCTACATGGTATGAATGGTTAGGCATTAATTGGACTTGAAATAGCTTGCTTTTAGGTAAATTTTTTGGTTCACATGGTCTGAATCACGAGCTGTCACAAGGTCATGTGACACACACGGCCTGGCGACATGGCCATGTGTCATTTGTAAAATTTTAATGTTTCAAGTCAGTGAGTTACACGGCCTAGCACACGGCCGTGTGTGGCAACTTAGAAAGTTACACGGGTGAGGACACGGGTTGAGACACGGTCGTGTGCCCTTTTATTCAAATGTTACACAGCCTGGCCACATGGCTGTGTGACCCTTTTTTTCAATTTTTCCAACTTTTTCTTAAAACTTCTGTTTTGTTTCGATTTAGTCCCAAATTGCTTCTAAGCTATTTTTAGGGATTCGAAGGCTCGATTTAGGGACAAAATGCATATGCTTGATATGATTTTGGATGAGATTAATTTATTTAATGTTATGATGTTAAATGATTTCTGATTGATCAGTAATGCTTCGTAACCCTAATCCGACGATGGAGACGAGTTAGGGGTGTTACAACAACCCTTTCTGACATATTTCTGAGCTGACATAGCTGAAATAATATTAGCTGTACTATCAAATCTATCAGATTCAACCTAAACTATTTCACCATTCTGACATTTCAAAAAAATTTACTTTCGTCTACAATTCACAACAACATAATGAAGAGTCAACCAATCTATACCAAAAATCACATCAAACTCATCAAATAGTAATAGCATTAAATAAGCCGGAAAGTTGCAATCGCAATAATCAAAGGATAGTTTCTACAAACTTTATCAACTAACACATACTGACTTAAAGGATTCGTTACTTTGATAAAAAAATTCAGTTGACTCAAAAGGTATTTTCTTATCCGACACTAAAATTGTGCATATAAATTAGTGCGTTGACCCTGGGTCAATCAAAGCATTAACATTAGTATCAAAGATAGAAAATGTACCGGTAATTACATTAGGTGCTGAAGCTTCCTCACGAGTTCAAATTGCATAAGCCCTAGCTGGTGCTTGAGCCTCAGATCTAACTGTAGAATCATTCGTTCCACTTTGACTATTTCTCGCATTACCATTGTTTCTGGATAGCCTTTCTCTTGCAGCAGTGTTATTTGAACGGGTGTTTTGGGTTTTCTCTCTATCAGATCTTTCCGGACAGTCTCGAAGAAAATGATCATAAGAACCACATTTAAAACATGATCCATCTTTCAATCTGCACTCTCTGAATTGTCGTCTGTTGCTCTGTTGACATTCAGGTTTATTATTTCGAACACTCGTTACAGAAGTAGCCTAAGGTCTCGAACTTGCATGTTGCTTCCCTTTATCTCTTCCCAAGAATCCTACTGAAGCTAAAGTACGATTGTGAAATTCCTTTGATTTCTTCTATTAAGATGAAAATGATTTTCCCATAGGTCATTTACCAGCGTCACGATTTTCAAAATCTTCCTTTCTTTTAGCTTTACTAAGTTCTTCAGCTTTATGTGCTCGATCTACCAATACCGCGAATTATTTCAATTCCAAAATCCCTATAACAGTTTGATACCTTCATTTAAACCATATTCAAACTGAGTACACATAATAGTTTCTGTTGGTATACATTCCCGAGCATATTTGCTAAGTTGCACGAATTCTCTTTCATATTCTGCAACAGACCTACAACCTTACTTTAGCTCTAAAAACTCTGTTCTTTTCTTATCAAGGTATCTCTGACTAATGTATTTCTTTTTAAATTCGGTTTGAAAGAAATCCTAATTAACACGATCTTTTGGTACCACCGCAATCAAGGTATTCCACCACTGATACACTGAGTCTTTTAACAACGGTATCACACATTTCAAACTATCAGAAGGTGAGCAAGATAGTTCATTGAAAACTCTGATAATATTCTCTATCCAGAACTCAACCTTTCTGGATCATCTTCTGTAGCATTTCTAAACTCTTTAGCCTCATACTTACAAATTTTATCCACTAGAGGTCTATTCATTCGTACCAATTCTAAACCTTGAAGAATAGTGGGGACAGGTCAAGGTACGGGAGGGGGTGGAAGTCGTTAAGCTATAGGGTTCGTTCTAACGAATTTAGAAAACCACATAGACATCATTTGAAAGAAGGCTTCTTTCGCCTCACTTCTCCAGCCCTCAGCTATGGGTCCACTACTAGCTGATCCATGAACGGAGGCTAGCGCATTACTTTCAACCTCATCGGAATCAGCTTGGTTAGATGACATCTTTTATCTATATAAAAACATAATTCAATTTGAGTCAGGAGATATCACACTATCACAGATTATATAATGGCATGTATTTCTAAACTCCATACATGCTATGTTTAGTCCAAGAACCGACTAAACCTTACTCTGATACCACTAAATGTAACACCCCTAACCCGTCTCTGTCACTGGATTAGGGAGCATTATCGAACAATCAAAACAACGTTTAACATCAAATAATCTCTATAAAATCATTCAACATTAATTAAATAAACCTCATTAAAAACCAATCAAACATATGCATTTGGGCCCTAAATGAAGCCTTCGAGGCCCTAAAAATAATTTAGACACAATTCGAGACTAATTTGTAACAAATCAAAACATTTGGGAAAAAGTTACAAAATTTGAAAAAAAGGGTCACACGGCCGTGTGACATAACTCAGGCCGTGTAACAATCGAATAAAGGGACACACGCCTGTGTCCTAACCCGTGTCTCAACCCGTGTAACTCACTGAGTTGGCTCACACGACCGTGTCGCAGGCCATGTGCTATATGGTGTAACTCTCTGACTTGTGACACATGGTCATGTCGCAACCCATGTCCCAGGCTGTGTGATCCATATTTTGACCCTAAAAACATGCCATTTCAAAGCCAAAACAAACCTAATCAACCATCCCATTTGTGCACACCTTCAATAGACCTAAGAATCATTCAAACACTCATACATATTTCAAACATCCTATTTCTTCTAATTAATATGTCATTCAAATACACCACATTTATACCAAAACATCATTAATCAAATCAAAGCATTATAGCCACATTTCAAGCACAAAACCTAGTTCATTTAATTGCCAAATGACATCAAATATAGCCATTCACATACCATCATAGACATACTAAAAGGATCATAGATTACACGTGACTAAAAATGGCCAAAATGGCCTAACTTATCAAGGCATTAAAGTCCATCAACCAAACATGAACATTAAAAGCAAACACATACCAAATTGACCATTACATATTTAAGAACTACCATTACAAAAAGGTCCTATACATGTCATTTATAACCTTGGCCAAAATACTCAAAAACTACTGAATTGGTTATTGGATAGTGTGATAGATCTCCGGCAAGCTTCCAACCGAACATGCTTCTGATAATCTACGAAACAAAGGAAAGTAATTATGTAAGCAACTAGTGCTTAGTAAACTCGTATAAACTCAAACATAACTTACCATTTCTTTAGCACAATTAATAGAATAAGCATAATACCATTACAAAGACTATAAGCTTAGTAAGTTCATCCACGATACATGTGAGTTCTATCATATCATAAGTAGATTTCATATACACATCATTTAACTCATCAACCTTTTCATAAGATCATGAACCATTTCAATTGTATACATACCATGTCATTTCCTTTACTTACCCGTTGAACCATTTAAAATCACATTGGATACTCGGGAATGCTCACACATAATGTGTCTTTCCATATAACCGTAACATTTCCTTTTCAATAGTGCTCACACAAGCTGTGGGTCAGAATGTTAGCTACACGATGCTGCTCACACAAGCTGTGAAGAACCCGCAACAAATGTAAGACCTCAGCCATCGGTAGGACATTCAAGACTAGCACCCGAAACATGAAATCCCTAATGACATGTCATTCATATCTTAAGAATTCTTAAGGTTCAAATGGGATACGTTATTCGTCAATTACTTAAAGCATCAATATACATGTATTTTCAAGTCAATTTATAACTAACACAATATAACCAATAATCAAATCAAACTATCATTAATAAGACCATAATCTATATGAACTTACCTCGATAACTATAGTCATAGAAGTAGAGTTGAAAACTAATCCGAAACTTTCGTCTTTCCTCGATTTAAATCTAGTTGTTATTTATCTTAATCTAAATAGATAATTTCATTTAATTAAGTACTTCAAGTATTCAATTCAATCAATAATGCATATTTATGTAAAACTATAAAATTACCTCTAATATTTTAACTTTTCATAATTTAGTCCTTAAGCTCATAACTTGAATATTAATCATTTTAACCTAAATCCATATTAACCAATGCTACAAAGGACCTTGGAACAACCCATGATTGCCAACAGTTCACAATAAAACCCATGGATTTACACTTTCAACAATTTAATCCCTATTTCAAAATTCATCAAAAATCACTTAACAAAACAAGTTTGTTTAACAACCAAGATTAATAATCTATCAAATAAATTCAAAGCATATTAAAAAAACAACCATGGAAAGTCCATCAACGTTTAATATTTTTGCAAATTAACTGTCAGGTTAGCTAGACTAAGCTAAAATGAGCTTAAAAACATAAAAATAAATAAAAACGGGCAAAAATTACATACCATGCATGTGAAATAAGCCTTGGCCGAACCTAGCTCCTCCTTTGCTATGTTTTTTGGTTGAAAACAAGAAAAATAAAGGTTGAAGATTGCTACTTTTGTTTTATTTGATTAGTTTATGTTATTTATTTTCATAATTACTAATTTGTCTTTTAAAAACTATTAAAATTTCATTAAAACCTATCCATAAACATCCACTAACTTGTAACATGATATATTTACTATCTAAGTTTCTTAGATTTCCTTTCCATATCCAATTAGCCCTTTTAACTAATAGAAACCCACTTTTGCAACCTTTACGATTTAGTCCTTTTTTACCTAATTAACCATTTAAACTTCAAAATTTCTTAACGAAACTTTAATACGACCTTAATATAATTCCATAAACTTTAAATAAACATTAAAAATATAACTCACTCATCAGAATTGTGGTTCCGAAACCACTACTTCCGATACCAATGAAAACAGGCTGTTACACAATTGCTAAGAAATAAGCCACGCTAGTGAAAGAGTGACAAGATAGTGGCCATTGCTTCACTACCAAATATGAATAACAGAAAACACACAGAACATAAGAATGTTGTTTTTGCAGTTCAGTTTTTTTAGGTCTGTGGAGCCTAGCTAAGTGAGAAATATCCACTCTATTCAACAATAACAACAAGTGATCCTAACCTATCACACCCCGTGATAATTTTTCTCACCTTTGTACTTTGAAAACTCAATACTTGCGCCATTAAATTCACCCCTTGTGAGCTCAACAAGTAAAACTACAACCCCAAGGTTTTACTATCAAAATGCAGTCATGCAATAATATTCCTCACAAAAATATATTAGGTGCTTAATTCTCTTTATATATTCACCTATACAAGTATAGTCTCTCGATATAAAAACTATTTCGAGACTTGCTTACACATGAAAGTCTATCTCAATCCTTCTAATACAACAATAAGATAAGTTAGATACATTATAATACTAATAATTAAAGTAAATATGGACTCTTGGCAGCTCAGCAGATAAAGTTTCAATCCAATCCAATGTCCACGATCCAAAGGATTGACTTGGGTGATCGATCTAATCCAATTTCTAATATATGATTCCCCAAGTGATATGATCTTCCATAATGGGCTAGATATCATCCAAATACTCATCATAGCCTATATAAGTCATTCAATAAATTGCCAACTCTTCAAATATCGAAACTATCTTCGCACATTTTTGGTTGCCAGAGAGTGGGCACTCTCTTGGCACCAAATTATCAGTTTCATATTTTTTAACAATAATGGTACATGGTTGGCGGGTTTTGGTCATCATATTAGTATTTTCTTAATTATTGAAACTAAACTTTAGGGTGCACAGAAAGTCTAATACAAGCTTGGTAGCTACGTACAACTAATGCTATTATCGAAATGGATAGTCTTGTGGTTGTTCATCTAGTGAAAGATGAGCTAGCAACCTACTCCAATACGATGTCGAGAGACATTAACAATATGATAAAATGGAGTTGGGAAATCAAAGCCACGCATGTGTATAGGGAAAAGAACAAGGTAGCAAATGTTATGGCAAACCTTGCTTTAACTAGCTCATGATGACTGGCAAGGAGTAGCTACGCTCAATATGGTGTTGTTGTGGCTTACCTTTTGTTTTCTCTTTATTTACCAAATAAATAAACAAATGATACTCTTGGTCCTTATACTGTTTGTGTATTTGAGATTTAGTCTCTTTACTCTTTTGATTTAACAATTAAAGTTCAATTGATAAAACAATCAAAAAACCGTGGTCAAATTGAATTATGTGGCATTTTTAATATTAAAAAATTACTCATATCATCAATTTAAAATTATATAAAAACTGTAAAGTAAAAGTAAAATTTCAATTTTCACCCAACTTCTCTTAAATAAAGCCAGAAAAAAAACCTTATAACCCTAGATTCAAACTAGAAACCTACTTTTTTATTTGCTTATTGACCTTCCATAGGTGAAATACTAGCCGCATGAGTAAGTATTTTATTTTAGAAATACATATAATCTAATTTAACAAAAAAATTTAATTAGTAACATCAATTCAACTTCAATTACTAAATAAAAAATAGTAAAACAACTAAATTAGAGAAAATATAAATAAAGGAAGCTAAAAAACCAATTATGGTGCGATAAAAATGCTCATTACTATGAGCAACATCCATCATAGATGTCTAGGCTCAAGTCTTATAAATAGGCGTTTAGAGCAGTTTGAAATAATGTTCAACATGATATTGACTAATGCTTTATTGAGTTTATGACAAAAATTAAAATATTACATTGTAAGATTTCGAAATTACAAATATGTATGATTGGTTAAATGTGAAATGGAAAATAAAAATACATGAATTTATGAATATGGAGATGCTGTTTGGAACACGTAAGGGAGAGAGAGAGAGAGAGGGAGCATCACAAAAATCTGCCAACAAAATCATATTTCTTCAAACCAGCCAACTGGAAAAAGGAAAAGATGTTTCCCCATCTTACGTTTCTTAATGAAACAATATATGGGGTCCGTCCTCCTCCCTTCCTAACCCCATATGCATACATACCTTATTGCATCCAGCTGTGTCTTGTTATAAATTAGTGATTCGAGCCACACACAGCTATACCTAGCTTGCTTGCTATACATATGGACGTCAATTTTTATGAGCTAAAAACTGGGGAAAAGGAGTCATTGTTGTATTTCAAAATAAATAAACTACATTTCCTGGATCAATGACGTACATGATTATTCAACATGGTTAAAAACTGAAATACAATATTATTCATCTATAACATATTATATATGTAGTCATGTTCTTTTACTAGGTCCTGGCTCGTTTCTTCCTTTGCACAAAGGCTCAGGAGGTGTATGGTGGTGGGGTTTCAGGCCAGGCATCCATGGCATATCAGAGCTGGATCTTAATTTCTCAACAAATCATAGAACTCTTGTGTTGTGTCGATTCAGACTGGACTTTCATTCGAGTCTTCCATTTTCACATCAGTTTGTTTATCAGGCTCCCCTGTGGGTTCATTGTTTTTATTATCTTCTTCCTTTGTATCATCAGTGTGAATATCCAAAACTACGGGGTGAACTTCAGAGGCACCTAATGTGGTAAGGACGACATTGATGCTTTTCATTTGTTCAGCTGGTAGCTTCTTTTCCTCTATGTTAACCTTTTCACTGTGTCTGTAAATGGCGTAGAGAAGCATCTGGAGCATCCCCAAGATGAAGCCTAGTACGTTAGGGAGCTGTCAAATCAAATCACAAACAACAACAAAAAAGAATCAATCTATTTGTGGCTTCAAGTGAAAGTGAAGGGCGAAATAATAAATAAATGGTGTCCCACAATATTGAACTTACAGCTACACAGAGGTCCTTAATAAATAGTCCATAAGCAAACCACATTACTGCACTCAATGTGAGGAAAAATGATAAGGTGAAAGGCATGAACTCAACGCTCTTTGTTCGTATAACTCGTGCCTGCATGGAGAACATAATTAGAAATTAAAGAAACTTAACTAGTTAATTAATCCGCAATTAGAAAACGGGATACTCACCATAATGTTTAAGGGTGCTGCAAAGACGGATACAGAGATGGCAACACAAATCCAGCCAAGAACTTGGACGCGAATCGAGCTTTTCAGCAGAAAGTGTGTGAGGATGAGAATGAAAGAGAAGAGCCCCAGGTTCATTGATATAAAAAGTTTCATAGCCGACATCTGCCAATTTCCATACGTGAATACCATGTGAATAATTATTTTAAGATTTAATATAGAGAGAGAGAGAAGTACTCACCCTGCTATTCTTTGAAGCATAAGCCAAGAACATAGATATGTAAATAGTCTCAACAACACATCCAAAAGCGTTGATGGTGATCAGAAGGAAAGCACCCTTTTTAATCAACGCGTAATACAGCCATAGCATGCAACTGAACAATGCAACCTGATATGGCAGTGACTGGAAACTCTCAGTCGATTTCTTTTTGTAAATCCGACAGAATGTTGGCCTGCAATTATTATTCATATTAATAAGAAAGGGTTATTCACGTTATTATTCGTCACCCTTGATATATATCGGTCATTTAAGAGCCATTGATGCTTACACTGGTGCCAGAAATACGAGGACTGAGATGATGTTACCTGCAATCAATTGAAAACAACTTCATTGGTTATTTATAAAGTTTTTTAATTCACTGTTCAACTTTAAAAGAAAATTAAAAATCTTGTAAAGAAGCATTCATGCATATACATAGGTACTGTATGGTTGGGGGAGGTGGATCAATATCATTTAGGTGACAACACTAAATTTTTTAAAGCGAAATAATTTATTCTACTTTTTTGTTAAACAGAAAAACTACAAATAACCAAGCATTAATCAATGTACTATTAGGTAATAAAAATTGGAGCCACTTCTAACAAAGACACTTGTTTAATATATGTACCAAACCAAAATAATGAAGAACCTAAACCAGACCCTAGCGTGTAATATGAAACTGAAATAACTTGCAACACAAGGGAACCCTGAAACTGTCTCTGTATGACCATCACTCCAATATGCAAAGAGTTATGAAATGAAAGAGAAGGAGGAAGAAAAAAGGAAGCTAGCTTGTGAGCATCCTAGTAGTATATTACCTAATATACCAAAAACAACAGCCAGGGAATGGTGATCCGCCATTACTGCCATCTCTCTTTTGTTTTGTTTTTTTGAGAGGGAGAGAGGAACCCTAGCTGCTATTTTCTCACACACACTCTCTAGCTTAGAGGCTTTTGCTCATGAGGGGTTGAAAGGAAGGGGTGAGAGAGGGGGGATTTATATACGAGGGGAGAAGGTGGAGGATGGTAAATTGGTGATGTAAGCTTTATTATTCCTTTTTGTGTATGCGCATTTAACTCCTTTTTTATTGTATGACAAGTGCAAATGCTTAGCACAAAAATCAAAATTTTTTTGAACCCCCTCTTAATTTATTTTTAACCAAATTAACACACGTGGCTCATTAGTCGCATCTCCAGTTTTCCAACCTAATTGACTTCTTATCTACAAATCATTTTCTGTATTTTTCACTCCAGCATTAATGTTCCTTCTTAATTCCATGAAATATCTTCCTTCAATGTACTTAATAAAAAAATTTTAATGCGATAAACAGTACAATCATAAATTTTATTTTAAAAACAAGATTTAGTGATAAATCCATGCAATTTTGGTCAAATATTGTAGAATAAAAGAGAGAGACACGTGTTTTTCACTTGGAAGTTAAAATTAAAAAATGTGAGAAAAGGGAAGACCCACGCGCCAAGAACAAGGGTGGTGGGGCACGGTATCATCAAGGAGGGGAGGGGAGTTTGTAAGTGTATGATTACATAAACCAGAAATTCATTTACGTTACACACACATACACCGCAAAGGTGTCTATCCAAAAGCCTCAATTCTCGTGAAGCTATCAAAAACCGTTTCCCTCTCCCTTCTATTTTGTTTCTTTGGCCACCCATATTTTATTTATTTTTTTCTTCAGCATACTATCAAATTTAGTCCTTAATGTTCATATCTTTTTCTAATTCAGTCCTTATTTTTCTTAAATTAGATTTAATCCTGAATTTTAAAAAGAAAAAAGATTAAATTTTTAAATATAATATAACAATTTACATAAATTTTTTAAACTTAAAAGAGTAAAGAGAAGACACCCTGTTACGCGTCAGCCCTAAAAATCCTCTTGTTTGATTGATTGCGTTGCAGTTGTGTTGAGAGCAGCAAAGTTTTCGTGTGGCAAATGAGAATCTTGACTTTTTTCTCCTTCAAGTCTTCTTTTTTAATTTTGCCTTGCAGTTATATGAGGAAAAGGACAAAAAAGTACATATGATCTCTGCCAACAAATAATACTAATAATGAAATAATTGGGGGACGAATTAATTTGTCAGGGAATGCTAGGTGGACATAGCTCGGCTTGCTCTACGTTAACGTATGTCTATCAAACAAGCATTCCCTTCTAATTCTTCTTTCATTCATATATGGTTTTGGTTTTAAACCCCCCATTGATGTTTCAGTTTGATGCATCACAATGCTCTATCACATTCACCCAACTTGCAAATCATTTGGGGGTACCCCACTCCCCATTGCCTTACCAAATTACTCTCCTATTCATTTTGATGACAAAATCAACATTTCTTTCTTTCTTTTTCTCCTTATACTCTTTTAAATATGGAAGGAGTATAGGGAGTAGGAGCATAATTAAACCTTTATTTTTTTAGCCCTTGCTTGGCATCACTCCCTTTTTTTTCTTGTCTTTTTGGTTGTTGAGATTGAAAAAGCAGTGGGAATCAAATGAAATGAATCGTATTTTTGAGTGCTTATCTTTTAACTCCCTCAAATTGACTTTCTAGCAATGAAATCGTTGGAAGTGATTTAAAGCTACAACGCACCATCGTTTTCATTTGGCTAATAATCATACTCATGATTAATATGGGAACAGATACAACACTCCTCTCGCTCTTCATCTCAATCGTAAGGTTCATGGCGGCCAGCCACCTGCTGGCTGACTAGCCACCTTAATTTAGCAACCAAATTATTGCCATTTAAAAAAAAAAAAAACGAAGAAGAAATTTGTGGAGAGTTCTAAAAATTGAACGTATATGCAAAACGACTGGTAGATATTAAACGTGAGGTTTCTCCCATTCATATTTATCACCAATATCCAAAGTAATTGCTTGATATCAGCTCAACACAAAGGACACGCCATTTGCATTATTTATTAATTTGTTTTGGATCTAGAAATAGACATTGACATTCCCATTCCTCCTATAATTGAACTAAGAGTGGGAGATATTATCATGTTATTATTGTATATGAATGATCTAACCAACTGGTGTTTGAAAGACCCATTTTGGTGGAGGATCATGGCATGGGGAACTTGTGGCTGCTTTGCCTTGGTTCACTAAGGTCGAGCCAGTTCAGCTTATAATTATTGGCATGGAGATTATGACAAGCACATCATATTATTGGCATATGTGGTGGGGTAACCCACCATAAAGACGATTCAATTTTAGGAGATCTGGTTATCTTACATCAAACTGGGGTCCTAAATCAGGTGCTCTTTTCGTTTTAGTTTCTTCTTATCTTCCTTCCTTCACCTTTCTTTTTGGATTTGCTCTTTGCCTAATTTTAAACTAATTTGTTGCTAATTATTGTAGATGTGCCCTTTCAATTTTTCTTTTTTAATAGATTTTATTGTTACTAGCTACATAAAGTTAAGATTACTAAATCAATTTTAAGTACAACTAACCCTTATGCTATTATTATTTTATTTCTGAAAAGCAAACCTAATAATTTAAAGTTAATATTTGCAATTTTGCATGTGCTTTTAGGTTCATTCAATCTTATATTTTTATTTCATGTGATTAATTTAAAGTAATATTATTAAAAATGATTTGAACATATTAACTATTTTTAAATTACAACAATAAAAAAACTTCAAACCGTAATTGAATCTCAATCAAACTAATACAATCAGCACGATCTCTGTAATAGTTAAATTTGTTGCAGAGTCAATTTTTTATGTGTTATTTTTACAATCCATGATAGCTTGGAGACGACATGGTTGGGAGAGGCAGCCACGAACCCTGAACAAGACCATAAAATATACATGAAAAATATTAAAAAATATATAGTTCTATTCCTAAGTGAAAAAAAAATAGTTCAGATATTATTTCAATAAAATATTTAAATTTTATATAAAAAAATCTATTAGTCATATTTTATTAAATGAATTACATTTGTAAATTTTATTAAAAATATGAATTAAACTCACTAATTAATATTATTAGTATTGTTAAAAAATAAAGAGACATAGAGAGAATAAAGAACAAAGAAGATATGAAAAGGATAGAGAATGTACTTTATTGATCAAAAGGGGTGATTACAATACTTCATCAGAGTCTCTGTTTATAGGCATAAGAAGTACAAAAGAAGTAGAGATCTAATTCTAATAACCATTAGGATTTAAAGTACATTAAAACTTTATCTTGATCATGATGGACATCAACTTAATAAGATATTCATAACATTCCCCCTTAGATGTCCATTCGTAAATAATGTGCCTCATCAAAACCTTATTAGGAAAAACCCTATGGGATAAAAACTTAATGAAGGAAAAAGAGTACACAATCTATAATACGCATAATATGCAGCCTCATTAAAAACCTTACCAGGAAACCCAATGGGACAAAACCTCGATTAAGGGAAAAAGATCGTGCAACACATATTTACTTCCCCTCATGAAAGCATCACATATTTTCTCATATTCTACATATTCAATCTTGAATGCTAGTTTTTCAAATTACTATTTGAATATATTTACTAAGGATTTATATTGTCATTCTTTTAAAAGTCATGAGTGAGAGAAATTTGGGAAAATATATTTTGATCTCTTCAAGAGATTCAACAATAATCATAACAAACTTTAATCATGATTCTTTTATAAAAACACAAATATATATTTTGGATAATTTTATAATCCTCCTTCAACTACTATTCACTAAGTCAAATTTACCTCATATGTTCAAATTATTTCAATTCATATAAATGAACAATTTCTCGAGAATTTCAATATGTTTCTAGCATCCTAAATCCTTCAATGATTTTAATATAAACTTTACGTATAGTGATTCATAAAAGGTTGTAACAATAACCATTAGACGCAAGTTAAATCTTTTATAAATTGTCAATTTAATAATATATCTAAAGGTTATTGCATCCACCACAACAGAATATTATATCTTTTTATAATTAATGGCAGGACTTAGCGAAATACTTCTTATTTTTATTTCGTTTTTGCAAAACTACTTCAATTGCACCTTCACTGGCTTTATACATTTAGATATTTGGACTATTGGTCCAAAAACTCTACGAATTTAATTGCACTTGAGTTGCGTCATTTTATTTTGATCAATTTATTCCATATATATTTCTCAATAGATTTATTCAAGATCTTCATTTTATTTCATTATTTCAATAATAATATTGCATGCAAAATCATTGTCGACCACTTTTATTATTCGGTTTCATATTTTCTTAAATTGACATAACTTATCAAGATCTCTTATTTTAACTATTTTAATCTTCAGTTTCAGGTACCTGAATCTCTTCTGGAGTTTTACTTATTAGTTATGTCTTGAGTCTCTTCTGGAGAACCCACCTATATGACCATCTAGAAGAATTTTCATCTTCGGAACCGATCAATCTATTATTTATTCTAACTAATTGTCCTACTGAGACTTTTTATTCAAATTAAAATATTAACTTGGTTATTCTCATTAATTTTGTAAATACATCTGATAGTTAACTTGTAATGAGTTATCTTTATTGAACTTCTGGTTCAAATTACTCTCCCCCTAACTCATTACAAGTTATTATTTCTCTTCCCCTAATGTTGAGAAAACTATCGTATCAAAATTGTAATAACAAATCATGTCATAATTGAATCTCGAATACATTCAAAACATCTAATAATATAAAGAAACTTGTAATTAATATATATTCCCAACTTTCTTTAAGGATTCACTCATCTTTGTGCGTTGTGGTGGAGCAATAGGAACATATACACACATACAAAAATTCAAAGATGAGAAATATTTAGCTCTTGATCAAAAACTAATTGTAATGGAGAGTAATAACTTACTGGCTTGATGCATACAACACATAAATCAACATAATCTCATGTTGAAATAGGAATTTTAGTTCTCATAACTAATGATTTAGACATTAATCAGAGGTATTTAATTAATAATTTCTCTAAATCATTATGCGCAAACTTTTACAAAAGTTTTTCAAACTCAATAAAATCATTAGTATTAGCAAGATGAGTTGTCTTAATTGCATGATCTGAAATTAATTATTTAAATAAGAAATCTTACAAACGACAGGTTACAAATTGATAACATATATGTGATTATTTTGTAGATGCATCTACCAAAATCATATAATATCAAAACCATCCGCATGATGGATGAATGGACCCATATTCGTTTAAAAAATGCAAGACATTAAATCTCAACTTTAGCTAGTGAGTTTCTAATAATCAATTTTCATTGAGAACAAGCAACATATGAGAATTCTTTTAAATTAAAGAATCTTTCTGGTTCTTTAATGAATGTTAATATGAATTCTTAATTAATTTTCGCATCATATATGATCAAGGATGGTCTAACTGGTCACGCTAAGTAGTAAATGCATTTGTATCAATAAACTTCTAGTTTACTTTAACATGTGTTTCAATTGTACTAAATTGTAACAAATTAATAATTTTACTATCATTCCTTTTACTTTGTATCCACATATAAGTGCTATTGTGACATTTACTATTGGAAATGTCTAAATCAATGTGAATATCATAATGTCACTAAGTCAACAAAATAAATATAATTTCCAAACAATTATATACAATATTCGCTTCAGGGAATATGCCAAAATCTTCAAATATCTAAAAAAAAATGTAACTTCAGGTGCATTCAATAATAACGAGCTTAGATAGAATTATCATATTTTATTGCTCATAAATAGATATTTCATAGTCAAATATTTTGCTTCCAACCCCTTAATAGGGATGATGACAAAAGAATATCACAAAGATTATAAAATAAATATAAATTAATAACTCAGTCCTCTATTTTTCATCCTTTCAAAATAGATATTTATAGCAATAGTGATTCATATAAAATATAATATTTTCCTCATCCACAATCTTAATATAAGATCCGTTATAAATATCTTTTAAAACTAATGGATTAACCATCACAAGATATTAATATATTAGCTTTTCTAGAGGTTTCGACTAATTTTGTACTACCAAATATTGGAATAATATTGGTTTTTATTTTCTTTTATGCTTGCGTTCACTTCGGGGAATGCAATAAATGTACTAGGACGAACTTATAAATGTCTCAATAGATTCTTTATTTCATAATCACCATCTCAAACATGCTTGGATTTCAAATCAAAATCTATCTATTCATGTTGTCATGATTAGTCTCCAATTATAATAAACATGATATAATAAATAAATCATAATAAAATATACCTGAAGATTTGAGTGGTTAAAGGCTATATGATTACCCATTGTGCGCAGGCCTCAATTGAAGATTGAAATTACAATAGCTAGCTCTAGAAGGTAATCAACAACAACTTGAGCAACAGATTTGGAGTGACCGTACTATAAAATAAAAGAGAATCGTACTGATAACGTGTTATAAAATAAAGAGAGATGGAGAGAATAAAGAACAAAGAAAATATGAAAGCAATAGAGAATGTACTTCATTGATTTAAAGGGGTGATTACAATACTTCATCAACGTCTCTATTTATAGGCATAAGAAGTATAAAAGAAGTAGAGATCTAATTCTAATAACCATTAGAATTTAAAGTACATTAAAACTTTATCTTGATCATGATGGACATCCACTTAATAAAATATTCATAACAAATATTAATATATTATAGTTTTTAAATTTGAAATTTTTTTAAAAAAATTAATACAATCTAAATCTCAAATATTATTATAGTTGTATAGCAACCACCTCTCTATGATAGGGAATAAAAATAAAACTATTATAAAGAGGGTTAACTGTAATGAAATTCGAACATTTTAAATTTTCTAGCTACTAATTAAATAAAAATATCTAAATGTTGAATGCTGATAAATTTATTTTATAGTGGTTGGTTTTAGTTTTATACCATTGAGATAAAAGTGCAACTCCAATTTGAATAATTTAAATAATTGTGAAAGAGTTATAATATAAAGAGAATTTTGGCCTTAATAAAATATTTTTATAATGCTCAAATTTTAATAATATAAAGTATTATTCTAATGATAATATAGAAGTGAATTTTGTGGAAGGGGTTTTTTTATTAGTTTAAAAGTTTGCTCAAACTTTAGCTTTTATTTTACATGTTTTGTATGTAATTTTACATATTTAATTTTTGGCTTAAGGTCCAAGAAGTTTTTGAACTTTTCCAAATAAATCAATAAACCTCTTTGAAAAAAAAAACACTTAATTAAGCCCTTAGACGTTAAAAATGCATCGATTAAGCCTCTGACGGTTTCCATCACTGATTGTTACTATGCTAATATGATTGTTAACAATCGTTGAATCAGTCATCAAGGTGATGATGTGACATTCCACATCATGAACAGTGTTACTAACGAGGTAGTGTCATGTTAACAAAAAAAATGAAAAGAATTATAAAAATTATAAAAATATTAAAAGAATTCAAATCTAGAATAAATCTGAACATACGACCACGCCAATTTGTTTAGCTTCATTCTAAATGGTTGACTCAATAGTCATTAACAACCACGTCAACAGAGTAATAATCAATACCAGAGACTATTAGTCATTAACATTTAAGTGCTTAATTAGATGCATTTTAAATGAAGAAACTTGATTGATTTTTTTTAGAAAAAAAAACCCTTAAGCCTTTTTCTTAATTCATTAAATGTTGTATTATAGGAATAATCTAAAGCAACATTATTATCTATTTTAAATTACAACTATAAAAAACTTTAAAACAGAACTTAAATATGAATAAAAATATTAATGAAATTCAATTTTTTTTAAAAAAATAGTTATTAAATAAATGAAACTTTTACTTATTTATGTTCGCCTAAAGGTGATAACAATTAACAACCTATTGAAGTGAGATTTATCCCACATCACCCAGATATAAAATTGTCCAAAGAATTTATATTTGAATTCAAATTGGACGGTCTATAAAAGCATTCATGAAAGAGAGAAAATAAAAAATCAGCATTTGTGAACAGCTTGGGGGAACATGGGAGGAAAGCAAACAAAAGCTTTGGTCCAACATAATGCTTTTTTTCACTTTTTATCTTGTCTTTTCTTAATCGTTGCTTGGTTGTGCCTCTGGTTTCGTAAGAAATTGAAACGTTTTAGGGGAGGTAAGCATGATCACTTTGTGTTTAATTATTATTATATAAATAAAAGAGTGAAGGAAAATTTTAATCAGAAATCATGACTAAATTGAGAGGAATTCTCCACAGTTTGAACTCTGGAGGCCTTTTCAATTTAGTCCACATTGGTTAAATGCGTGTTTGACCCTTTGCATGTATTATGAACGTGGATTAAAAGTTGGTACCAATAAAGAAAAGTATTGACATGAGCAGTGTTTGTCCATGCATCAACTTTTTTTTTTCATTAAACCAATCATATACTTCTAAAGTTGTTTCTTTTCAATAAGTTTTTTTTTGAATAAAAAATCAATTTGGTCCAAGAAAATCTTAATTTACTATTTCATCCTTACTCTTAGCCATGTTTAAGGGTTAAGTTATCTATCTAAATTCAAAGGTTTGCATGATATTTGGAGGAATATCAGAATAAAAATATTAAGTTTGAAAATTAAATTTTGAAAAAAAAAATTAGGCCTATTTAAAAATTGATTTGGCTCTATGTCCGTTTGATGGTCCATGTTTAGAGTTTGTGATTGCCTCTCCCGACAATGTCATCTCCAAGGTCCGAATCTTCGTTTTTTCATTGGGAGTGCAATGTGTCATACCACTGCTCTCAACACTTATTGGTATGTTTTGAAGTTCATAATATGTTGTTTTTTTTATGTATTATTTAATTTATATCATATGAAAACTATATATATTATGGGTAAACTACACCCAAGGTCACTAAACTATTCAAAAAATTTCATTTAAGTTATTGAAATATCTGCAAGTTTTTATTTAAGTCACCGAGCTGTTAAGTTTTTTATTTCAAAATCCAGCCAGCTAGCTCCAAGAGACGATTCGATGCTTGATATGGTGGATAAGTACCCATCGACAAGTAGAAGAACATACATCATATCCAAGTTAATATGACGATCAGTGTTAAAGGTCAAAGAAAAAAGTTGTTTGGATTTTGGTTCATAGATTCATGATATTCAAAGTTGTTTCATGAAAAACAAACGATCTCTAAAAGAAAAGGGGAAGAAGAACTTTCTATTGGTGTAGGGGGTGCGAATAGAAAATGTCATACAGTAAATCAACCAGATGACTTAAATAAAAACTTTTAAATAGTTAAGTGACCATTTTTGTAACTTTTTGAAGTTGAGTGATAAAAATATAAACTTACTAATAATTTAGTAACATTGGGTGTAGTTTATCCATATATTATACTATAATGTAAATATTAAAAAAGTGTAAATTGTTTATATTTAGAAATTTAATGAAAGAAGAATATATAATAATAGTAGGAGGGATGTATATCTATATATATATAGATATATATATATATGCTAAATATCAAATAAAGATAATATATTTAAAAAATAAAAATAATTAAATAAATCCAAATGGGTGCATATTAATTATTTACAAATATAACAAAATTGAGTAAAATTTCATATTTCGAGTTAAGTTAAACCTAAACAACTATGTAATTTTAAAAGAATTTTGTTATATATGATCCTATTTGAAAGAATACCAAATTATTAACCTAATTTTTTTAAACATTAATGTCATTATAGGTTATTACTTCTTATTACATATATTCTTTTTTATACAATGCCTAGAACTACTCATAATTCTTTCCCAACCCTTAAGGAGAAGGATAATGTGCTTCAACGCACTCAAACTCATATCATTTTATACGGATAATAACATCGATATCAATCGAATACTACCCCAAACTTTTAGCACCAATGATTAAAAGAACAGCGGAAAGTAATAACAACATACCATCACTATATTTTATTGACATAAAAATAACATATGAAAATTTAATTAGAAACACGTGGCTCTTTAAATAATAAATTATTTGTGGTCAAAGTAAACTCCTAAAGCAAGAAACTTAAGAAACAAATGTAGGAAATATTTTTAATGTGAGAACATTAAGGGGAATGAATCGTAATTTGATCAAAACACTTCACAATTCACTTAATCTATCATTTTTTATGTCCATTATTTTGGACCATTCGGAGCTAGTTTTCTTATCATATTAAATACTTATAATCACTCTGAATATATTGTGCTTGAATTGTAACAGAGCCAATTAATAACGTATCATAATATTCTATTAATACTGAACTTAAAGCTTTTATTGTATTAATGAAACTTATCCCTCAATATATACGAGTGTTTATTATTTTTTTCTTGAATTATATAATCTCATTTATTTAATTTATTTAAAATAAAAAGAATTATGATCCCATAATTTCTTTTTAACATATCACCATTTGTCAATTGTCTAAATCATGATATACGCATAATTACCACTTTTGGTACCATATACACATGACATGACTAATCAATAAATGCATAAGAGTGAGAAAATTTCTTCTAAATTCAATACTAAAATTATATTTGTCAAATTAACTCAATTTTGGGTTTTTTGTCAAAATAATACAAAAAAAAGGAGGTTGATGGAGGGGAATAAAAAGGCGGCACCAATGGTGCTTTTCTCATTGGCAGCACCAATGGTGTCTTTCCCATAAGCGGCACAGGACTAAAATGTAATGATTTAAAGTTTCAAGGACCTGATGTGCAAATTTACTATTTTGAATTTTGAAAGTGAATTGGTGCCTCCTGTGGGTGTGGCGGCACTAAAGTTGAAATGTGACTAATTGTCTTCTAAGCCCTCCTTATTTATTATTTTCTTTTTATTCCCCTTGAACTCACTTTTTTATTTAATAAACAAGCCCTCAACCTATTTTTGTAGTTAAATAAGCTCTTAATCTATGATTTTCCTATTTTTGTAGTTAAATAAGCTCTTAATCTATGATTTTTACTCATAAAAACCCTTTATTTTATTATTAAAGTAAATATATTTTACCTAAAGTAAAGCTATTTAAAAAAGTATAAACTAATTCGCATTTTATGTTTATGTGAATTTGATGAGAATAGTTTATTAAATAAAAAAATTTATGTTTATCAAAGGCTTATAGCTATAATAGTCCCTTAAGAAAAAACCAAAAACAGTTACTAAGCCCCTTAACTTAATTTGAACCCAGTTGAGCCCTTATCATTAGCCTGAAAAATTAATTAAGCTCTTACATTAATAATTTTCATATTTCGTTACATTAACCATTAAAATCAATTAACGGACCAATTAGATGATGAAATATGACAGGCTGTGATTAAATCTTTCATATCTCCGATAAAAATCATAAAAATATCTATCTATAATATATATAAAAGCACGAGTCTTGAAAAACTTTTGAACTGATAAAAATATCCTTTATTGTTAATTATATTACTAAACTACATTAGAATAATAATTTATTAATATTATTATATAATAATAAAAAGTAAGATTAATTAAAATAATAATATATTAATATGAAATTAATTAATTTGGTCATATATTATAAAGGCTCTACTTAAAAAAAACATAATATATTATTAATTAATAAAACTATAAATCTATAAAATCATTGACTATAATTGGATCGATGAATTTAAAATAATAAGAACTCAAGTTTTTTAATTAAATAAAAATGTTTTTTATATATAAATACTCTTTATAAATTTAAAAATAATTATAATTTAATAGAAGTTGTGAGAATTATATATTTCAAAATAATTATAATTTAAACTGCAATTATTATTAAAAATATTGTGCTAATTTTAAAATAGAATTGTTATTTAAATAGAACTCTAAGCATAAAATATAGGAAAAAAGACAAAAAAAATTGTGATAATTATAATTATAATTTATTGTTATTAGTTAAAAATTTTGAAAGCTACTTTTATTAAAGTAAAGTAGAGTTATTACTTAATTAGAATTCTAAGTATCTTAATTATCACTTAACTAATATTAGATTTAATTAAAAAATTAATAGAAATATCAGGCATGCT
Source organism: Gossypium hirsutum (assembly GCF_007990345.1). Classification (NCBI taxonomy): domain Eukaryota; kingdom Viridiplantae; phylum Streptophyta; class Magnoliopsida; order Malvales; family Malvaceae; genus Gossypium; species Gossypium hirsutum. The sequence goes on from NC_053440.1 coordinate 50,859,281, forward strand.
TTATTGAAAAACCAAAAGTAATAATAAAACTGATCACCCATAAATGTAACCCAAATAGAAAGAAAAAAATTATAATTATAAACTATTCTCATCAAATTTAGTAATTTTTTTTATTTAATAAATTATTCTCATCAAATTCACATAAGCATAAAATATATTTACTTTAATAATAAAATAAAGGGCTTTTATGAGTAAAAATCATAGATTAAGAGCTTATTTAACTACAAAAATAGGTTGAGGGCTTGTTTATTAAATAAAAAAGTGAGTTGAAGGGGAATAAAAAGAAAATAATAAATAAGGAGGGCTTAGAAGGCAATTAACCACATTTTAACTTTAATCCTTAAAACTTTAGATCATTACATTTTAATCATGTGCCCCTATGGGAAAGGCACCATTGGTGCCGCCTTTTTATTCCCCTCCATCAGCCTCCTTTTTTTTTGTATTATTTTGGTAAATAAAAAATTATAATATTTTAGTATTTTTTTTATTTTTTTTTTTTGTAATATTTTGATAAAAAAAACCCCTCAATTTTTCAAGCCAAAACGACAAAACCTAAAAGTTGTAGTGTAATTAATTTAGGCGGCAAGTTATAAATTTATCCCTCATTTATATTAACTATTAAAATTATTTAAAATTTATATTATATATATATATATCACAATATTAACATTAATGGATTATCACAAATTATTTTATTATACTTGCACTATAATTTAAGTGAATACCAAAATAATAATAACTTGATATTGTGTTAATAATAACACATGAAAATAAGGATATTTTGCATTTGAATCAAATATTATTTTTATTATACTTTAAATTTATATATATCATTTATCACAATACTAATGAATTTGAGTTTAAATATTTCATATATCATAATATTAATGAATTTAAATACATATTTTTTACTTTACAATATCATGTTTAAAATGGATATTTTATTTTCTTAAAAATATTTTTAACAGTAACAATAAACACTGTCAAACTTTTCAAAAGTACTTTTCAACCTCAATAATTGACGGACCTTTTGTAAAACAGTGTAATAATTAAATAGTTTTTTTTTGAATTATGTATTCTATCAATTTATATTTTTTTATACAATATTTAAATTACTCATAATTTCACTCTAACTTTTAAACTGAATAAAAACGCATTTTAGTATGTTCAAACCTACCTCCTTTTGCAGTTACAATAATATCAATACTAATTAATTTAATACTCAATCGGCAAATAATATATTATTTTTAGTTTTACTTGAAATTAAGATTCGATTTATTAATGGGGTATTGATATTTTGTGAACAATTTTCAGCACACTTGGTGGGCAGTCCCATGTGCATATTAAATCATATAGATCTTAACAACCAAGGCTTATTTGGCGATAATATATAATTAAAATTTTAACTTCTACCTGAGCAATCAATGGATAGTGAAACGATTTCGAAGAAGATAAATCACAAGTGCAACTTTTTAAACAAAAAAAAATCAACTATAACTAAATTTTATCAAATTATTTTAAATAAGCTTCGGATCATATCTGTAGTTTTTGACATCACAGCATTTCATTAACTCATAAATAGAAGAACAATATACTTCAACATACTTGAACCTGTATATTCTTACATTGACAACAATACTCATAATAATCGAAGTAAACTTAATTGTGATTAGGAGAACATAAAATGTCGTAATTATTCAAAATATTTGGATAGTATTTCATTTTCAAATTTGTTACTCTTAGAAGTTAAAACTTAAAAATAATTTAATTTCATTCATGACGGTCAACTACCATTTAATATTGAATCGAATATGTCACATCAATCCCATATGAAATTCGAAAGAAGAACACATAAAAAGGGAATCCGCCACTTAGTCACAAGAACCATTCAGATAGACTTCCACATGATCTTAATAAGATGAAAACTTTTTGTCTAAATTTTCCTTTAAATAAATGACGGTGCAATTTAACCGAAAAACTTAGAGAAGGAGAATTAGGGTTCATTAATTGGTCCGGTAGTTGTAATTTCGTTTGTTTGCCTCAAAGGGTTGATGGTTTTGGGTATGATAGCACATGAATTCCCATTTGTTTTGTCATAGTTTTACTTCAAATAATACACGTTGAAGAAATAAATACTATGGAGGAGGGGTTGGCCATCGATCCTCATTTTACTCAAAGGGTTTTATTCTTGGAGGATTGTAATTAAATGTAGGGTTAAATGTGTGAAAAAATCCAACCAAATCATGAAAGGATACATATTCAAAGATGTTAATGAAAGGGAGGGGGGGAGGGGGTTTACCAAAAATGATAGAGGAGGTGAAGAGAGTAGGGACAGTGGGAGCTTGCACCTAAAATGTGTAGATGCACCAAATGAAATGGTTACGTGCTGGCAGTGGTTTCTTTCAATCGGCTCTCAATTTCTGCAAATGCCAAAATGCATATATTTCCTCCCTCCACACATCATTCTCTCTTTGGTTTCAACGTTGGAAGTTTAGCCATTTACAAACCTTATTTATTCATGGTGGAATTGAGGAAACCTTGTGTGAATTGGAAGCCTTTCGATTTCAGTTTCAATCACCCCCTCCTTTCTATATCTTTTGCACCTTCCTGCTAGCTTTTCACCAAGTAACAACATAAATAGCTAGTCAACTATAACTAATATCGATTTTAGTATTCAATATTTCATTCCGTCTATTCAAATGGTACATGTTACTAACAACGTTAAGTAAAATATGATCTGACATACTTCATATAAAAGAATAAAATGATGTTAAAACATAAAAGGGGGCGTGACATTATTGGCAAAGACTGAGGTCCTAGATTTTGAAAGTCTAAGTTTGAGTCTCACTATCTGCAATCACGATGTATGCAACTCCCTCTCTCACCATGTGCATATATGTGGCTTTTGTCTAGTGCTTCATTCACTCTGCATTGTATTGGTTGGATTCCACATTTTACTTTGCCGAACAAATATTTATACTTTAATTTGTGCATATTAATTGTATTATCTTTATATTAGTGAAACTCTAAAAAAAAGTGACATATGACATCATAATATAATGTCACCTATTTGAAATAAAATTAATTATTTTAAATTTAAATCTTTTTTTTGGAGAATAAAATATATTTCCTTTTCTTTCTTATGCAATATTTTTCCTTCTCTTTATATTTTTTTCTTAATTTTTTTTCAAATGCTTTCTTTTACTTTTGACAATTTTTAAAAAAAATAAAATTTAGTTATTTGAAATAATTTTAAATTCATTTTAGTTTTGTATTATAGTTTATAATTTTTAAAATGTTTTTGCCTAAATATTTAAATGAGAACATATCAATTATCTTAAATTTTAAAATTTTATATTCAAAATACATTTTCATTTGTTTTATTCCAAACTTAATATAAATTCAAATTTTACTATTTATTTAAAAAATAAAACTATTGTTCGCTTTGACATGCGGCATCAACAACCCGTTTGTCAGTTTTATTTTTCAAAATTAAAATAATAATTTTTTGGCATAATCATTTTTTTATCCTTCAACTTACTAAAAAATTTATTTTAGTCTTTTATTTAATTTTTCGCTTCTTTTCGTTCTCAAACTTACATTTTTTGTCAAATCATCTCAAAATGGATGTAAAAGTTGTTTGTTAACTTTGCTAGCAATGGCATTCGCATGATTGCTACGTAAATGACACGCTAGTATTTAATTAATTTTTATATTTTTTAATAATTTTAATAATTTTTAATATTAAAAATAGTTTTTAATATTTTTTTGAATTTTTAAGTTTTAAAAATATGATTAAACATTGATGTGTTTTCCATGTGGCAAACCATATGTATGCAATGTCAGCAAAGTTAAAAAACGTTAACTTTTTTTATTTATTTTGAGGTGATTTAGTAAAAAATACAAGTTTAAAGACTACAAAAAATGAAAAATTAAATAAAAGATTAAAAAAGTTTATAAAGGTGAAAGGCTAAATAAATTGTTATGTCCTATTTTTATGAACGTGATATCATTTTGAACCATACACTGGTTAGCCTTTTGTCATTGCTTTTAGGACATTATGACTTATTGTTCAACTATTTAAGTTTAAATTTGAATTTGGATTTTATAAATTTAAATTAATGGTTTTAAGATTATTTTTTTTTGAAGAATAAAATAATTTTAAATATAAGATTATGATTTCAATTAGGGATAAATTTTAAAATTACATATAAATTTTAATTTAATATGTAATTTAATGCATAAATATTAATTTGGTGTAACTATATATTTAAAGAAATAAAAAGTAATATCAACATTGCACAAACAAACAAAATATTTAAATAAAGAGGTAACTTTTATTTTTTTATAAGATATATATGTTTGATATTCAAGACCAACACATATTGAACTAGAAAGAGGACAAAATATGATTATAAAAAACTTAATATAAATATATCATTCGCTACTTAAACTTTTATTCTATCTCGATGGTTTTTCTATAATTTGAAATTTTGGTCTAATCATACGCATCTATGTCGTGGATAAAATCATGAAATTTTTTAAAGTCAATTGACATTTTTGACTTTTTATTAAATTAAAAAATAAAGATTAAAAAGAAAAAGAAGAAAAAGGAAATTCACTTAAAATGGACATTGGAAGAGAAAAATGGCTATTTATCGATGTTGACCATTAATATCAATTACTAACAATTAAATGGGAAATAGAGATTAGTGAAGAACTAGGGGAGAAAAAAAAGAAAAGAAGATGGAGACTAATCAACCATAACCTTCCCGACCTAAGGTAGATACAATGTTGTTCTACCCCAGGTCGGCTAGACTATGGTTGATTAGCACATTTTTTCCTTTTAATTTATCTATTCTCCTTCCACCTTCTTTCTCTCTCTCTCTTTTTTTTTATATTATGAAATTTTAATTTTATAAAATTTAGAAAAATAAGATAATAACAATTGTCTAATAATATTTCTTATAATCAGATAAAATATTAAATTTATTTAAAATTTATATTTGTTGAAAAGTTTGAATTTATAATACTTTTTTATATTTTAAACTTTTGAATTTTAATTTTAAAAGTGTTACTCTTGAGGGCTAACGTGCTAACAATATTAAAATTCGTGTACCAGATGAACATGAAAAAATCTTTAGGTACTAAAATAAAAATTCAAAGGATATAAATGATATACTAAATCTAAAAATATATAAATTACAAATTTTTGTTTTCAAAAGGGATAAATATAAATTTTGATGAAATGTGTAATGCCATCTATGAATTTTGATTTGGTACAATAATATACATCAAACTTGAATTGCAGTTTATATGTGTATATGAAACTTTAATTTTGATTCAGTTGTATACATTTAAAGAAATGAATACATACATTTATTTTCATATTTGATTTATATAATTATTTGTGTAACAATATGTCAATGTAAAATGATGCTAATTCAATATGATATTGTTAGTGATTTGTGACAAATTAATCAAATTTAATTTCTATATCTAATGTTGACACCATTTTTTTGAAAAAACAGGGTTGACTTGGATTTTAAAAATGAAATGAATATGGGAGTCGCCACCAATCTTTTTTGATGAGGTGTGATCGGGTCACCTCGTAAAACAGTTGTTTTTAATAAACGGTTTAGATTTATTAAAACAATGTTTTTAGTCTGCGAAATTCAGCAAAACGGGTTCAAGAGTCGGTTACGTACAAGGAAGGATTAGCACCCTCGTAACGCCCAAAATTGGTACCTAGTTGATTAATTGATGTTTTAATGTCGAAGATTAAAAATTTTGAAGAGATCTAAAATACGATCTTTTATTAAAATGCTTGAATGAAATCAAAATGATTGCTAAAGATTCTCTCATCTCGAGATATTGGAGTATCACATCCCGTAAGTTAGGACACAATACTTTGAACTCCAGAGCACAAGTTCGTCTTTAATTTCTATCGAAATTTCATGTATTTTGAAACTTAAAAGGATATTTGGCTACTTAGGTTTAACGAGAAATCGAAACCCCGTAAGTTAGGGCGTGATTCCTCGAATCTCTAAAACGCGAAATATTGTCTTTGTTTTTAAAAGATTCCTTTTTAATAAATGGGGAAAGTTGATGAAATATTTATCAATAAGCGCATGGTTTATTCGGTTATGCCTTGAGCAATCGTTTAAAACTCCGGAGGAATCATACGGCTAAAAATGATATTATAATAATTGAAATGATTATGACATAATATGCATCATAAAATACATATAGCAAAAATACTAATATATCTTAATGACGATATGAATGAATAATAATAATAATGTAAGAAACAATATAAAAATAACATTAATATAATAACAAAACAAATACAATGCTAATGAATCTAGATTTGAAAACATTTGAAAATAACAAATAAATAATTAAATTGCAATAATAACAGCAATAAAATAAAATAAAATAAACCAGACAAAATTTTTTAAAAAAATATTAATGAATGAACAAATAAAATAAAACTAATATAATTTTAACCAAGAATTGAAAATAAATGAATAAATAATATTAAATGGAATATTAAATAAAATTGTTTTGTGTTTTTTTTTTTAAAAAGAATTGGCTAGGGACCCAGTCGAAAATAGACTGAAATTTTGGGGTCAAACTCGCAAATAAAAAGCTCAGGGGCTGAAGTGAAGCACGCTCAAAGTGCGAAGGGCTTGCAGGGCAATATTCCCTACGCCAAAGCACAACGTTTATGTGCTGACTAAATTGAAACATGCAAAAAATTTGCAGGGCCAAAATTAAAGAAATAAATAGGACCCGGTTGCACAACACTGGAAAGGCGGAGGGGCTAAATGTGCAAATAGCCCCTCAAAGTCAAAACACGCAGATCTTGGCCACTGAGTCGGGTCGGTTTCGGGTCAAACACGAAACGGCGTTGTTTTGGTCATGGTTGCTGAGGCTCAAAACGGCTCTGTATCATCCCTAATATTAATGTAAAAAAGCAGAAACAAAAAATCATTTTTACCCCCATAAAAAAAAGCAGAGAGTTTTCAAAAAATCTCTCTTTCACAGCCCTCACGTCCGGCCGATAGGGCCGTCGCATGCGCCGCCGAGACCCCGCCTTCGTTGTAGTCGGAGCCGAAAAATGGGTTTTTAACCCCGTTTTGAGTGTCCTCGAGAGCCAAGCCCTCTCAAACCCAAAAAGCCGAAAGAAAAGGACCCTTGACCCCCCTTTCGGTCCAGTCCCGATGACGGAGAACCGCCCTCCGATGGCGTGGTCATGGGGCGCCTCAGGTAAATCCCTCCTTTCTCTTTTTTATTCTTGTTATTTATTAAAAATATTTGTAAAGAAATAAATAAATAAATAATAGACGAATAACAAAAAAAAACAAAAAAAAACGATAGAATCTTAGTTAACATTTTTAAACTTCTTATTCTGTTTTTTTATTCTCTAATGCGCGTAAAAAAATACAAAGATGAGATTTCGGCCTTTATAGCCGGATACAAACTTTAAATTTTTCCTTTATCTGCCTGTCATTAGCATGCTTCTGTTGTTGCATTCAATTTGCAGGGGTTTCGAGGCCAACGGTGGTGGCAGAGGCATGCACGAGGAGCGGCAGACCTAGGTGCGGCGCACCTAGGGTTTCTCTTGGCTGAAATTTGTTTAGTTTGGTGGGCTTGTTGGGCTAGGGTTTAATTGTATTTGGGCTGGTTTTGATTTTAGGTTTGAATGTAATTGGACTGTTAACATTTTGGGTTTTATTTGTTTATTTTTGGGCTTTTAGCCTGGGCAAAAATTGGGCTACTACATCTAAAATTACACAAAATCAAAGTTTATATATAACATTACACATTGCACCGAAGTTTATGTATGGTTTTGATATTTATCCTCTTTTCAAAATGAATTTCAAACTCTAATATAAGTTCTACAAATTTGATGTTAGATTTAGCATATTCAAATTAATATCTTACATGCATTTTTTAGGGTACTAAACTATAAAAATAGTCACTTTTGTTTGCCACAAATTACATTTTAATCACTTATGTTTGAAATGTTACGTTTTAGTCACTTGCGTTATCGCTTTGTTAAGAAGTGATCACTCTACCAGTAAACTCTGTTACCTTCCTAACGGCAATTTTACGTGGCAGTCCAAATGGGTTTTAAATGTCAACTTGAATGTCCAATTGTGGGGATGAAAATATGTTTTTAATTAAATAAATTTAATTTGGATTGCCACGTAAGACATCCAAGTTGGCATTTAAAACCCATTTGGACTACCACGTAGGACCACCGTTAGGGAGGTAACAGAGCTTAACGGTAGAGTGACCACTTCGTAACAAAACAATAACGTAAGTGACTAAAACGTAATATTTCAAACATAAGTGACTAAAATGTAATCTAAAGCAAACAAAAGTGACTATTTTTATAATTTACTTTTTTTTACTTAAATTAAAGTTTCTAAGGTGAAGGAATTTGGGCTTCAAAATTTAGATTTGGAATATTAAAATAGTACAAATTAAGTAATAAAATACATTTAAAAAATAAAATTTGATATTATTTCTCAAATCCGAACATTTGTTAGATTTCTATTTAGTAGTAAAGATTTAAATTTAAAATTCTTAAAATATTTTTAAATTTGATAAGTTCATGTTTTAATATCTTTTTCAAATATATAAAGTTAACCCTCTTTATAATAGTCTCGTATGTCTGCCAAAATTTTAGTTGTTATAACTATGTGATTATTATATATTTATAATAACATTTGAAATTTAGATAATATTTTTAATAAAATTTATAGATGTAATTTTATTTACTAAAAATTATTTTCATTAATAAATTTTTATATAAAATTTAAATATTTTATTGCAACAATATATGAACTAAAATTTATTTTTATTTCACTTAGAAATAAAACTACTTTTATTAAAATTTGAGAGAATTTGTTATAGAAAAGGAATTTATAAAAAGTATACTTCATAGTTGTTGCTATTATAGGTGGGAAAGTGTTACAAAGGATAAAAATGAAATATGGTTTTACAGCAGAACTATTATAATAATTATAGAAAGAGCCAAATACATGAAAAATTATTTTATGTACTCTCTTTGCCACATCATTTATGATCACTACCAATTAAAAATAAACACATCATCTTTTTTTTTCACATCATCCATGATCCCTCCTTACTAAGTGTACATATGATGTAGAAAAAAATTGATGTGTTTATTTTTGTTGAATGTTTTTGTGTGGTTAATTTCTCTATTTATATTATATGGTTATTGTTCATGGATGTAACATTATAGGTAGATCCTTATGTATGCCAACACATAATTTATTCTAGGACTGTTTTCTATATATGGGTTCTCATGAATGGTAGTACGAACCCACATCATATGAACTCATGAAAGGACGTGAACACCTCACATACAAACTCAAAATACGAACCATGTAAGCTTAAGGTTGAGACCCTAACATGGTAGCAGATTGATAATGACCAGCGAAAAATTCATGTTGCAAAGTGTATCACTAAAGTATTTGAGATTTTGTGATACATTTCAGTTAATTACCATTAAATCCATCCAAATCCTAACTAATTACTCACTTGAAAAGAACATTATGTATGTAAGTGCACTCGAAGTTACACACATCTTAATCCAATTACGATGTGGTCTCTAATTGGGTTTATGTGATATTTTATTAGGAATAGAGTTGAAACTCAACACAACTCATATTAAGAGTCAGGCCTATAAGCATGCGCTTATGGGTTTGGATCCATGTGACCCAACTCACATTTCAACATATCTCACTTAGACATATTAAGGTTCAATTTGATGTATTTTATTAATTTTGTATCTATTTTAAAATTATTTTTTTTATTTAAAATTTATTTTAATATATTTTTGCACTTAAAATAAATTATATTATTGGAGGACACTTTATTTTTTATTTAAAAAACTAATAAATATATATATATGATGGAATTTGAACCTATGCCAATTGAGTTAGCAAAACATTAAATTTATCACTCAATCAATGTTTTATTTTAATATTTTTATACATTTTTAATTTTATTATACACACTTTTTTACCTCCATTAATTGTATATCTATCTATATATTTATAAATATGTATTCTACATACATTGTTTCTACTTGCAAACGCGTGTGATAGAATTCCTATTATGTTTTAAAATTATTTTATTTTTATTTTATTTTATTCATTGATTTCTTATTCTTATTTTTTCATTATTTCTTAGATAATTTTGTATTATTATTTTGTTTTTGATTACCAGTTAGCTAATGTAAAAATGGAAACACCAAAAAATCTAAGATACTTGGGTGATCAAAAAAGACAAAAATTAAATAGATGAGCAATCAGTTTGTAATTTTTTATGGTTAGGTGACCAAAAAGAAATTTGCTAATAGTTGAGTGACCAAAAAAATTTTATTAATAGTTGGGTGACTATTAGTGTCATAAGGCTAGAACTTTAGTCTGGCAAACCGTGCAGCCGTAGGCGATTCCTTTGCTTTAAATTCACCTAAGTCAGCTTATCTCTCGAAAAGGAGAGAATTCTCAAATAAATTCTCTAAGACACCGAAAGTAAGTAGAAGCAAACTCTCAAGCGAATAAGCAACGAGAGAACATAAAAGCCACAAGAAAGGAACGCACACAAAGTGTTTGAATAAATTCTCTAAAAGTATTCAATTACTCAATCAATGGATGATTACAAAAGAGGGGGAAGGTCTTTATTTATAATTGAGTTCCCTCAAATCCAACAATACAGTTTAAATGACATCGATGGCTAAGAATGATGCCTATCTACAATATCAGAGTCTTAAGGGATTTAAACACTATACAATCTTATCCCTTAGGATTTACAGTGTTCGCCATGGTAACTTTAAATTACTAGAGTGCTTTCACTGTGCCATAAATGCTTCAAGTAGATGAGTTTCTCCACATGTTCCACGAATCGAGTCATTTCAAGTGGGTCAAATAAGTCTCATTTAACCAATTAACCTTCATGGATTGTTCTGTGTGCATTCATCACAGGCTTCGATCCGCGACCTTGACATTCTCCCCTACCTATTCTCCCTATGCCCTCATCACGTCCTCGAAATGACACTGGTCTAACTTGTCCCGAAACTACCACAATGCCTTAGCAAACTTCCAACTATCACTCTTTAATGAACACTAGCTCTACCACCGTCTAATTCAAACTATTTCTCTCTTTTGTACATCTTGATCATAAAGAGGTCATTACTCTTACTTTCCCCTATTGTGACTTGCTTCGATTGGAATCACCTTAATCCACACAAAAGTGCTTTGGCACACCCACATTGAACATTGAGTTAACTTTGAGTATTGTTGCTAACTCTGGTTTGTAAGCCCCTCAGCTTACCTATTTCAAAACTCTGAAAGAGACCTTGCCCTTTACTAAGCCAACAGTAAGTCATAATGTAAAACACTAAAAAAGTGTTTGAGATGTACCTCACTCGTCACATTTACAAGATTTGACTGCACAATTTGTATAATTTCATTTCCTACAAATTTTGATGCACAACCTACCTCTCACATAGGTGGTAGCCCTATTGATAACTCAACAGGCTTCATATCGATCGTACCTCTAACATTTCTAAGGGGCTCTCCTTAGCACTCTGATTTACCAAGTCAATGTTCTTCCCATAATGAACACCCTTGGCTATTTGGATTGTTGATAATGTCTTGGTTCCACTTCTAATGTCTCAATTGACTGGCACAATGCATTTTTATTATCGAGTATCCAATATACATATGTAATCAGCAAAAGGAACTGTAACATCCCAAATTTTTTATTTATAGAGTGTAAAATTGTGTTAAGGATGAGTTATTGGCTTACTGGTTAAAATAAAATAAGGAGACAATGTAATTAGCTCCAAAACTTGAGTTTGATTCTCTTCCCTTGCAAAATAGCTTAATTTTGCTAATTTTCTCTTTTACCCTGATTTTGTGCCACCCAAACCTAGTAACCCTAGGTATAAATACAATTTTTTTCACTCAATTATCAGCGTTTACTCACTCTTTTCACAACCCTAGTCGTTCCCCTCCTTTTCATCACTCAATTTTTCTGTTTCTTCTTCGTTGTGCCGTCCAGAGAGTGGTGATTTTTACCATACTTGTGTCGCCCTTTTTTCTTGGTATTTTGATATTATTTTCTAGCCACTTTACTGGTAATTTTAACCTTCAAATAAGACCTTATTGCTACCCTAAAACCTTTCCTATTTCTGCCCATATCAACCTTTTTTTTTTGCCTATTGCCACCCCCTCTCCTCCATTCGTGGTGGTGCCGATAATCTCCTTTTTCTCCCTTTCCCATTCTCTTTTTGTGCCAATTTTGGCTGTTGTATTTTTAGCCAAGAAAACACATTTTTCCAGCCTTAAAAATCATGTTTTTGGATGTCCCCAACTAGCCTTTAAAAATCTCTTTTGGTGCCTTGCAAAATCGTCCCCTTCGTGGCCAATAATGGTGGTGTGCCGCCCTAAACCACCATTAGGGGCTACTGAATTTTATTATTTTTACCACCTTTTTCCAAAAAGTTTTTAATCCGTATTACCCTACTTTAATAAGCATTTAATCATGTGTTATTTAGGAATAATTGATCCCTATCATTCGACAACTCAGATCTGGGTAACGGGTAGAGTAAAATGCAGATTTATGCGAGATCTTGCACTGTTTTGATTTTGTTTGGAGTTGTTGCTTTGTCAAAATGTTCTAAGGCCTTAATGTGGATTTTTTTACTGACTTTTGAGTATTAAATATGATGTAGGTGCTGGTTTGAACATCTCGAATCAATAGTGAAGTTGGGTTTCGTTCGCATTCTCGTTTCGCATCAAATCAGTGTAAGTTGCTTAACCAAATTAGATCTGAAAATTTATGGATGTAACACTGATTTGGACAAACCCTTAGGGGATTTTTCAAGGCTGGTTTTAATGGTAGTTAATGTTATTTGGTGTTAGGTACGTTTAAGGTGTTATATCGGAAACATAAACTCTTACGGTTTAGTGTTGTGAAGGCGAAATAAGGTGTGGGTTCTAACTTATTAGAATAAGTGTTAAATTTATATTTTTAATGATTAAATTGATATTTAAGCTTGTTGGTCGGCTTATTTAAAATTTTAAATAAGTGATTTAAATGTGGCCGAATCAGGTACAATTCGAGCCTAATTAAATAGCATGAATACAAAACTACTATGGTTGACTAAATAATTGTATGTTGATATTTGTGTGATTCAAAATGGTTGATTGGGATAGTAAATGTTGTTGGGTGTATGTATAGAATGTGTTGATATGAAATGATATTTGAATGCCTGAATTGTATTCTTGAGTGAAATGCCATTAAATGTTCTGATTGAAAGCTATCTATACATGCATTGGAAAGTTGCTTTAGTAGCATGATAAATTGTTGTTGAAATGATTATAATGTTGAGACATGATAGAATGCCATCGAATTTGATTGTAAAATCGAATGCATGATAATTATTCCACTGAATTGAAATGAATGATATAATAAAAGCGTGTAAAACATGCTATTGAATTGAGATTAAAATGGAAGCATGTACTTATTGGTAACCTGTATGACATAATGCATGTGCATGGGGTGGGTTATTGTGGATGACGGAGGAGTTCCGTGGAGTACCGATGGCAAATTAAGTCTGAATTAATGTTGTCAGTGCACTGCACTGGGAGTAATGAGAATATTGCCGATTATATCGCATATTGATTGGAAATATAATTGCATTGTCTATAATGGTGGTTTAACCACATCGAGCTCAATTCACAATATTTGGAGATTGGTAGACGAGTTCTAGAGAACTCGTGGAGTGTAGCGGATGGATGGGTAGGAATCTTTTTGCATTACATTATGCTTATTATATACTCAAATGTTAATGTTTTATGCTACATATTATGTTGTATTGAATTATTGATTGTTGTCCGTATGAATGATTATGTGTTTACACTGTTATTGACTCACACTGAACAAGTTTAGCTCACCCCATAATTTCAAATATCTCAAGTAATGCTTGAGACTAGGGGAAATTACTTATCCATTTAATAAAATTTGATTTACTGAAATTCATTTTCTATTTATTTATATAAAGAAAATAGGGAAAATTACAAAACTAAATTATCCTTAAGTTTAGGATAAAGCACAATAATCTCCTATATATCTTGAATACCCAAAAAGAGATATTTTGGACTGGTAGTGCCCATAGTCTTCACTAACCAGTGAAAAACTTCACCATCTCTAACAAAATCTGCAACTTGTATTTGAAGAGAAGTAGCAGCTCAGAATCTATTTCTTGGTCTAACTGGTTAAGACTTGACAGTCGATTATCATCGCTAATTAAATCTCTCCATTCATCCCTATTAGAGATGAGTTTTAACAGAAGGTTTTCTTGGATCTTTAAAGATTTCCATTCACTGAAGTTGGAAATCAAATTTCTTAAACGGTTGAGATAACCCTTTCTCTTTCGATTGAGCAACTCAAAATCTATTTCTTGGTTAAACTGGTTGAGATTTGGCAACCGACCATCATCCCTAATTAAATATGTTCATCCCTATTAGAGATAGGATTCAATAGAGGATTTTCTTGGATCTTCAAAGCTTTCCATTCATCAGAGTTGGAAATCAAATTTCTCAAGAGGTTAATATAACCATTTCTCTTTCAATTGAGGAGGGAATTTGATTCTATGGTTTAATGAATCAAATTGAGTAGGTGGATCAAAGAACAAGAAATTAAAAGCACAAGACAGATAAGAGGCTTAGATAGATGATGAACCATTTCTAATTTGTCTAATGGTGATGTTTATAAATAGATAGGAGTGGGTATGTCGGTGTATATCCCAAAATCTAGCCGTTGTAAGAGCTTCACTGCCCAAGTTTCTTTCCCGCTTAGTTAAAACTACCATTGTCAGTTAGTTTCAAATCTGGCCGTGAATTTCAGGGATTTACGCGGAGAGAGAAAAGTTATTGGCCTAGGATCGTGGACCCTACCTTGTGTAATGGCATCGAGCGTGATATCGATCGAGAGATCACGTTCATATACTCGTGGCTCTTTTACCCAAAGAGCCCAAAAAATATTATATTTACAAAAATAACCCAGGTTTAAAAACAATCACCAAAATAACTTAAAATGAACAGTACCCACTCTTTTTTTGCACCAATGATTGCCTAATCATTGTGTCAGACTTAAAAAAATTATTTTTTTGGGTTTTGGCCTGTCAATGGCCGGAACCCATGTATTTTTTTTTAAATTGTATAATACTAATATACGAAAAAGAAAAAAAAGAAAAAAAAATTTGGGTGCTGGCCTGTCAATGGCCGGCACCCAGTAAACAGTAAAAAAAATTTCTTTTTTTTCGTGTCAAAGTCAGATATAAAAATACGAAAAAAAATTTTAAAAAAAATTTTTTGGGTGCTGGCCTGTCAATGGCCGGCACCCAGTGAACAGTAAAAAAAATTTTATTTTTTTTCGTGTCAGAATCAGATATAAAAATACGAAAAAAAATAAATTTTTTGGGTGCTGGCCTGTCAATGGCCGGCACCCAGTACACAGTAAAAAAAAATTTTCTTTTTTTTTCGTGTCAGAATCAGATATAAAAATACGAAAAAAATAAAAAAAAATTATTTCCTCCTATTTACTATTACAAAATTAAAATCTCCCAAGTCCTATATATTTTTTGTAAATTTAGAATTTAGTTTGTATATTAAAATCCCCCAAGTCCTATAATTTTTTTTTTATTTTTTTCGTATTTTTATATCTGATTCTGACACGAAAAAAAAAGAAAAAAAAATTTTACTGTTCACTGGGTGCCGGCCATTGACAGGCCAACACCCAAAAAATTTTTTTTTATTTTTTTCATATTTTTATATCTGATTCTAACACGAAAAAAAAATTTTACTGTTCACTGGGTGCTGGCCATTGACAGACCAGCACCCACAAAAAATTTTTTAAATTTTTTTTCGTATTTTTATATCTGACTCTGATACGAAAAAAAAATTTACTGTTTACTGGGTGCCGGCCATTGACAGGCCAGCACCCAAAAATTTTTTTTCTTTTTTTTTTCTTTTTCGTATATTAGTATTATACAATTTTTTAAAAAAAATACATGGGTTCCGGCCATTGACAGGCCAAAACCTAAAAAAATAATTTTTTTAAGTCTGACACAATGATTAGGCAATCATTGGTGCAAAAAAAGAGTGGGTACTGTTCATTGTAGGTTATTTTGGTAATTGTTTTTAAACTTAGGTTATTTTTGTAAATATAATATTTTTTTGGGCTATTTAGTTAAAAAAGCCTATACTCGTATATTCAATACTCAAAAGCTCATTATTAATTATTCATCTTCTATTTTATTATCTTTTCTTTGGAAGTGGAAATTGGAATGCCTTAAAGTAGAGGCGGAAATTATGGCTACGAACTCCATGGAAGCCAATTTTAAAGAAATTCCCAATGAAGGAGAAGGCAACACCAAATATTTGAAAGAATGTGCAAGTGACAACTTTTTTGAGGAGCTAGACATTGAAGGCCCAAAAATGGATGTTTCGGATAAAAAGCATGTCTCCAACAAGGTTCACAAGCTTTATTTTATCAAGTTTTGACCCTATAAAGATCCAGAGGGAAATTCTAAAATTGAAAAAGCCGAAAATTTTATTCAGAAAATGGATAGAGAAATAATCCCAATCCGTAAGAGTTACTGCACAAAATGGGCACAATTAGATCATCCTTATTTCGAACTGAGCCGCCTAAGACGTCAAAAGTCGGACCTGGAGGTTGCAATGAGATGGAACCAAGGACTATTGAATTGTCTCGAAGAAGCATTGGACGAGCTGCATTTTCATAACAATTCATATAAAAAAGGTTCAACCTCTCCTAATTTTCATGTCACTCTGCAACATCGGGTACTGCATGGAAACAATATCAACTTGGCAACAGAGAGGGAACTTTTAAAAGAGATGTCTACAACTCGAAATCAATTACCCGTCGATTATGATATTAAGCATGATTCAACTCATTTCAAGCAAAGCCTTAATGAATTTATTCAGTTGTTTTACGAAGAAAGACAAAGTGAAAGTAGATACAAGAATTTCCACAAAGAGCTGAAATGTATAGAAGAGAAAACTATTGTTATTGCTTGTCTAAAGGGGAGGATATGGAACCCTTGGGCTTCATTAGCCACCATAAAAAAATATATCACTATAATAAAAGAGCTATCAGAAGAAATAGAAAAAGAAAATAGAGAAATAATAAGTGAGATTGAGGAAGCAAAGATGAATAAAGAGACGGAGAGCATCAGAAAAAAGCTATTGAAGCTGGAACATCAACTTAGGGATATGCGTCTCGAAAGGGAAGAAGTACATAAATGCCTTCTTAACCTCACACAATGCCACCAAGAAGCGGTATTGTACCCTTTTAATTACTAAAATATTATTTTATTTTTATCGAAATTTGTTAGGATAATTACCATCACCGACCCAAAAATCCGAATGGGTTTGGGCTGGATTCTATTGAGCTCGCAAAAGGAACTCGCAGATCGAGCTTACTCTCCTGCGAAGTTACACCTGCATGAGACCGTATAAACATACGTTAGGTCTAGAGTAGGATACGTGTCTGTATATATGAAATCTACCTAGTGTGTCATATCAATGAACAGAACACATATCATATAAATATTCTGACACCACCATCATAAGAGGACAAATAGAAAAGACTCAGCACTCATATCTATTTATTTAAAACCAAAACATGCCGATTGAGCCTTAGCATGGACATCGTTACCAATACAGGAGGACGTAAGTTCAAGTGCGCTGAAGTATATTATCCTCAATCAATTAATCAATACTTTAAAAACCTCCCATAGTTACCAAGGTCACTTATCAACATTAATATACCATGAAATTACAACAACAAAATCCACTGTGAAATCAAAAAATTATATTAAATATTTATAATTATTTTATACTAAAATTAAAGGGGAGTTTATTAGATTGGTAAAATTAAGGTTTTGAAAAATATGATAGCTTGTGTTTAAATCTCACGGTATGTTAATTTAAAATTTTTTTTATAGATTCTATATAAAGAGAGAGATTTTAGTCATTTTTCAATTAAATTGATGTTTGTATATGTGTGAAATTTAATTTAATATACAGTATGATATATGAATATTGATTTTGCATATTGTATACATGAACTCTTACTTTTACTTTAGTTTTAACGAAGCGATTTTTTTTATACAATATTTAGGTTGGGAGATGTGAGTTATATGGCTTGAGCTTGTGTTAACCAAGTGTGTGAGAAGAGTTTTTAACCGCCGCCCTATATAAGTCAAGATAAAATGAATAATATATTTATTGAAGATGGAAATAATATAATTTAAATTGAAGTATAAAAAAAAGGATTTTTTAAATTTTATAAAGAAAATATTTATTTAAATCCAATACAACATTTGAAAACGAAGGCTGAATCACATGCATTGGATCCGTTGGGGCCCAAAGGAAGGGAAGGGCAGCCCATGCCGATGGCAATGGTTAAAAAGTATAGGTAGCTTTTGCACGCCGACAGGTAGGGGAAAAGATCTATGTAGCCTCACGCCTGCCGCAGTTGCTGCCTTTTCGCTCCTCCCTAGAAACGACCAAACATTATTATATTTCTTTTTCCGTGCATTTGTTTAATAAAATTTGATGGTATCAAGTTGTTTGTGAAATTTTAATTTAGACCAAAATTAATGCATATAATTGTATAATATTAAATTTCACTTTTATATCGTGTTGTTCTATTTCAGAAAAGGTGTTGCTCAACTAGAAAGTAAAATGAACAAATTCTCAGTCCTTGAACGAAAAGCTTAATGTGAAAGAATGGTATTATTAATTATGTGTACCTTGTGTCCTGTTATTCTTAGTTAAATCCAGTAGGTTTTCTCTAAAATTATTTTAATTTAGTTTTGAATATATTCTGGCTTTGTAAGATTTGATTATAATTATAATTTATTTAAAAATATATAATTTGTAATCTTTTTTTTAATAAAATCCTCAATCAACATTATTTTAAAAAAAATTTTAATCATTGCAACGTTTTCTTTCTTTGTAGTCCTAAACTTGCAAGGTTTTAGAAATGCGGTAGTATAGGGACTTAGAATGATATAATTGGAGAATACAAATTAAATGTACAATTGTATGTATAGTACAAGATTAGAAATTGAATTTAACTAAACGAATTTGACTCTAAAATTTCTAAAGTCAAAAAGTATAGGAACTAAAATTGACCAATTTGAAAAGTACAAAAACTAAAATTTTTCAAATTAAAAGTATAATGATTAAATCCGTAACTTTTGCCAAGTACATAGACTAATAGCATAATTTAACGTTATTATCAATAGAAAATTTTAACATTAGTTACCTCAATTTTTAATTTATTACAGGTGAGTTTTTTTTATTATCAATTATTATTTGTATATTATTTTCATATTTCCATAGTTAATTTTTATTTCACTATAGTTTAATAATTTTTTTATTTATATTTATAATTAAAGGTAAATTAGTAAAATGTGTTTTTTGGTAATGTTACGGTTCATCAATCAAACAATAAAATCTTACGGTCCAACTAAATGAACCAAATAAGATAATCTAATATATTCGGTAATGAACTAAGCAATCTTAAATTCCAGTAATCATATTACAAACTATCTTAATACCACCTTTCTTCCTTAATTAATGTTACATTCTCATGATAATATTAGAATATTGACAATTCCACCCCTTATTTTAATGACTTTTTTTTGGTGAATTATAAAAGGAGGGTAAAGCCCTAACAGTAACGCGACTTGAACCCAGATTACACTTGAGGTGGTAAACACCCTAACTATCAAGTCAACACATGTATGTATCATTTTAATGACTTTGATTCATTTTATTTAAACAAAAATCAAATAATAATAAAAACTAATGAATTAAAGTTATTGATTATTTAATATATTTTTCAAGTAACATTTAAATCATATTTATCATTATAAGTATAAATTATGGAGAATTAATATTTTGACTATTTCATTCTGTCCAAAAAGTTACATTCATTATCACTTTATCACTGTTTATTTATTTATTTATTTATTTATTTATAATTTTGATCAAATTTACGCTTAAATAATAATAATAATAATAATAAAGATTCCTTGTCACTTTTATCAAAAGAGAACTCCTCGCTCTTCTCCCATTTCAGTTTATTAATTTGAAAAAGGAGATAAGAGATTCAATTTACTAAAGAATTAATTTATGAGCAAAATAAAATACCATAAAGTAAACCATTTTGTAGTAAATAAATAAAAATCCTAGAGGCAATTTAGTAAAATGTGTTTCATAAAAAATGTGGTAAAATGTGCTTTAAATAATGTTACATTCCATTAATCAAATAATTAATTTTATATTCCATTCAAATGAATCAAACAAAATAATGTAGCATAATCGGTCCTATACTAAGTAAGCTTGCATTTTGATCAAAATTATTATTCGATAAACTGGTGGTGGAAAGAAAATTACACAAATAGGGCTAAAATAATAACATTTATCTCCTAAATATATTTAAATTTTAAAAATAAATAAATTAGACAATGGTATCATCTTAACCAGCAATTAATTCTATTATAAAATTTAATAGACTTAGACTCTGTTTGTTTCACTGAAAATAGCTTTCGGAAAATGATTTACTTTTTTAGAAAAACTAATATTTTATGTTGTTTGAATGAATCTATGTAAAATAATTTTTATTGTTTGTCAGGTCTCCTGAAAATATTTCATAGAAGTTGTTTTCCATGAAACAAACATAAATTTGGGATTTATGATAAGTAGTGAACTGATTACAAAGTGATGTTAAGTGAAATTATAGTAAATAAAGAATCTTCATGATGTTAAGGACTAAGTTGTAAATTTTGTGAAATTTATAATTGAAACAAGAGAAGTGATATGTATGAGAATTTGTTATGTGAAATAAGATATTGTAATGAATTACTTGATTAAAGTGCTTATATGGTGAAAAATAAATTAAATGGTAATAGGGACTAAATTGAAAAATATACAAAACTTAAAGTGTGAAAGAATTTAATATGTGAATAACGAAATTACGATAAAAGTTTAATGAATGTGTTATGAGATGATAAAATATGTATAAAGTATTGTAAAAGTGAAATTAAGGTTCGAGCCGCTTCTTTTGCGGTTTTACGTATTCTTTAATTGAACTTTTAGACTTGCATATACCAATTAAGTTAGATTCAGTGCATTGAGGTTTTAAGAATGAGCCTGTTGGTTCAATGGTTAAGCATTTCCTTGTGTCAGTGGTCTTGTGTTGGAATCCCTGCGTGTGCATTAGGGAATATAATTTTTGCACTCCTCCATAATACTGATTTTAGGAATTTAAATGATCTTATGTTAACTTCTTTCCTTCCTCCTCCTTTTTTTTTCCCTCTTCTTTTCCTTTCTTTTTCCTTTTTGGCAATTGTTTTTGAATTTTCTTCGTATAACATTCTGTTGAGTTAATCGTTGAGTCGTATCACTTTATTGGTTGTTTCGGTGGTTAAAGGTAAGACTTTATCTCAGAAATTATAGTAGTTATGTGTGGTTGTGAGTTTCTTGAAATCCCAAAGTGAGGATGTTGATTTTTTTTTGCTTTGTTGTTTGTGGTTACGAAAACGTAGGGAAAGATTAAGAGACATCTAACGCTTCTCTCGTCGTCTAGAATTCGAGTGTGCGTTGTTAGACTACCAATAAGTAAGTTATGTTCGTTTCAAATTTTTGTGTTGAAGGTTTGGTATTGTTTGTTGTTGTGATTTAGCGTATTTCTTAAATTTTCATTAATTGAGTAGTTTGATTTTGGTTTCTAGGCTTTGAGAATCTCGGGTTTTGCTTCAGGGTCGTCATTACTTGCAGGTAGGGTATCGAAACCCTTTTTTTCTATGTTTTTGAACTTTAAAATCGAGACAATCGATGGCACATGGGCTGCCACACGGCCGTGTGTACAGGCTGGGTGCGACATATGGTCGTGTAGTAAGCCATGTGGTGGGTCGTGTAACTGACTGATTTAGAATTTGAGACGCACAGACGAGCTACACGAGTGTGTGGCTGACTGTGTGTGAGACATGAATGTGCAGTGGTCGTATGGGCTGGCACACGGGCGTGTGTCCAGATTGTGTACCTCACTAACTTGATGAGTAGGGAGGCACGGGAAGGGGCACGAGCGTGTGCTTAATCGTGTGAGGTACACGGGCATGTGCCCAGGCCATGTGACTCACTGATTTGACTAATAGGGTACACAAGTAACCACATGCTCGTATGCCAAGCCGTGTGGAGTGACACGAGCAACCATACGGGTGTGTGCGCCTAAATCACTAGTTTCTGTTAACGCCATCATTGTTGTATGAGATGAGTGTAAACTGCCTATAAGATAGGTATCACCATACTGAGCTGTATGTTCTGGTTTGTTGTGATTATAATTGGCTTTATTTACCCTCTGTTATACTAGACTGTATGATTGTATATGTATAATAAATGATACGCATATATTGGTCATTGGTACTCTGCATCTGCATGAGGGGAATTATGAATTGAAGAAAGTGTTTTGTACTGATTTGGTGGTCAAATCACCTGACATTATCCCTGATTTGGCAACGAGATTGTAAACATGCAACGTGTTATACCGACACTGTGAGGTGTGTAAGGTTGGATGTGTACTGTTGACACCATTTTTTTGGATAAAAACGAGGTCGACTTGGGTTTTGAAAAATGAATACGAAAAAAGGGGAGTCGCCACCAATCTTTTTTTATGAGGTGTGATCGGGTCACCTTGAAAAGTAGTTGTTTTTAATAAGCGATTTGATTTTATTAAAACAACGATTTTGGTCTACGAAATTTAGAAAACGGGTTCGGGAGTCGATTACGTACGAGGAAGGATTAGCACCCTTGTAATGCCCAAAATTGGTACCTAGTTGATTACTTAGCGTCTTAATGTCGAAAATTAAAAACTCGAAAAGAATTTAAAAAATACGATCCCTCTTTATATTGTGTTATTTCAAAATTACTTAAATAAATCAAAATGGAAAATATCTTCTTATCTCGAGGTAACAGGATGTCACATCCAGTAAGTTAGGACACGACACCTCGTATTTTTTGAGAGTAAGCTTGCCTTTTATTTTCTTTAAACCTCATTTATTTCAATTTTAAAAGGATATTCGATTATTTAGATTCAATACGAGAAAAATCGAAACCCAGTAAGTTAGGGCACAACTTCTCGAATTTCCAAATACGAAACATTGCCTTTATTATTTTTTAGAAAAATCTTCATCTCGAGAAAACAACGCGTCACATCCAATGCGTCAGGACACAACGTATTGAATTCTCGATAATGAACTTTTTATTTTACTTTAATTAAAGAGCATTTTCGATTATTAGATTTAACGAAAAACTTGGAACCCAATACGTTAGGGCTCAATCCTCTCGAATCTAAACACGAAATTTTACTTATTTAGAAGTCGAGATTTGTGTGTCGAGATAAATTAATCTAACTTGAAATAGTAGAAATAAAACACGAGGTTAATATGTGTACAAAGCCATTTTGAATACGATGGTATAAAAATACAAGCAATAAAAATGGATGAATAAAAGGGACAATTTAATAACATGCAAAATAGCAAGTATAAGCAGATAAAATTAAAATATTCTTTTAAAATAAAAATAAATAAATAAAAGAGATGAATAAAATTTATAAAAATATAAAGTATATGTGTATTAAAATCATGAAGTATAAAATATGTATGTGGGCATATATAAATATTAAAATATATAAAAACCTAAAGGTAGACATATATATGTGTATTTATAAGAAATAAAAACGTATATTTATATATATTAAAAATGTATGCATATGAATTATAAAATATAGAAAATACATAAAAAGAAATAAATTTTAAAATATAAAGAATATGTATAAATATGTGTGTATATATATTTATGAAAATAAAAGAGGATATATATAAGTATGTATGTATATAAATTTAAAGTATGCATGCAAATACATATATGTATGTAAGTTATAATATGTATAAATGTAAGCGTATATGCATATAAATATTAAAAATGTATATATATAGTAAAATTTGAAGTAAAAATAAAATAAAAAATAAGGATAACAACAATATATAATAAAAAATAATATCACATTTATCAATTTAATTAATAAGATAACCAAAAATAAAGGGAAAAGGGGCTAAATTTAAAAATAAAGAGGAAAGAGGGACCAATTCGCCACACGCTGAAAGTATCAGGGAGCGAAGGAGAAAATATCCCAAGCCCCTTGTGCGCGGCGTTTCAATGCAAAGGGCATGCATGGTCAAAGAACCCGATTGAAGCAGACACAGAATTCGTGGCCCAAATTTAAAAAAATAAAAAAAAAGGTCAGATCGCACTTCAGCGCAAAATGAAGGGACCAAATGCGCAAATTACCCATTAGGGCAAGAATGCGCAGATCTCCTTCCCTTAAACGGCACCATTTTACAATCACCTTAAAAGCTACAGATTTTGCTTTTTTGTTGTTTGTTTTCTTTTCTTTTTAAAAAAATAAAATCACTTTCTTTCTCTACTAGGGTTTCAACCCAGCTTTAGTGCCGCCGTCAGTCCCTCGCATCTCCACCATGGCTCCATCGCAGATGGTGGCCGGAGTTGCGCAACATAGGGCTTTTTAGCCCCACTTCTCGCGTTTTGAGGGCCTAACATCCTCACTCTCGAAAAATAGAAAGAAAATAATAAAAAATGGTCTCCTCTCGTCCCTTTCTACTCGGTTTCAGGGACGGAAAAGAGGTCTCCTACACTGAGACCGTGGTACGACACGTAAGTTTTCCTTCCTTTTCTTATTTCTGAACAATCAAAAAGAAAAGACAAATAAATAAATAAGGATTGAAATCGAAAATAATCACCTAAAAAACTTTTCTACTCTTGATTTTTATATATTTCGAATCAATGTCTGCCTAAAAAAATTACAACGAGAATACTTTGGCTTTTATAGCCATATTGCAACCGTTTGATCTTCATCTTTTTGCTTTTTTTTCCATTTTTTGTTGTATTCTTCTGTTGCTTTGTATTTATTTCCCTCTGCAGGTGTCAGACGAGACCGACGGCGGTGACAGAGGGCATGCGCGAGGGTGTGGCAGACGAGGAGCGGCGGCCAGTAGCTGTTAGGGGTCTCTGCTGCTGAAAATTTTAGTTTCCTGGGCTAGGGTTTTTCTAATTTTTGGGCCTGTTGAGTGTAATTTGGGCCATTGTTTTTTTTTACTGGGCCAGCAAATTTGGGCTTTTACAGTTGCCCCTCTTTGCTTGTTTTCGTGTAACGAGAACAGAGCAAAGACTAAGAAAGACCAAATTTGTTTGGCCTTACCGAGGCTTGACTTCTTTGGGTACTTCTCTTCAAGTAGCTTCATTCCAATCTACTATGTCTTGTCGCTTTGATTCACTTCACGGCATCTTTAGAGAGATACGACTTCAATCTACTCTGTCGCAATTTCATGGAGATGAGATTTGTGGATTTAGTCTGCTCCACTGCAACTTCAGGGAGATAATACTTGATACGATCTGCTCCACTACTACTTAGGGAGATAAAACTTGATGCGATCTGCTCCACTACTGCTTAGGGAGATAAGATCTGTGGTTTTAATCCACTCCACTGCAACTTCAGGGAGATAGGATTGTTTTTTTTTTCAGTCTGCTCCACTACTGCTTAGGGAGATAAGACTTGATGCGATCTGCTCCACTACTGCTTAGGGAGATAAGATCTGTGGTTTTAATCCGCTCCACTACAACTTCAGGGAGATAGGATTGATTTCTTTTGTCTGCTCCACTATTGCTTAGGGAGATAAGACTGGATGTGATCTTGTAACAGCCCGATTCTGGGCCTAGTCGGAATAGTGGTTTCGGGACCACAAATCCGACGAGGGAAAATATGGTTATTATTATATTTTTATGATCTACAATTTCACGGAAAATTTTCGTAAAAATTTCGTTCGAAAATTTCGACGTTTGGGCACTCAATTTAGTCAAAAGGACTAAATTGTAAATAGTGCAAAAGTTGAGTTCTACATCTTAGAGGTGTCTAATTGTTATGAAATTTTAAATTGGAGGTCTTTATGTGGTAATTAGACCATTAGTTAGTTGATGGACAAAAATAGACATAAGAAATGGGTGAAATAGATTTTTTTTAAATGGGGGCATTTTAGTCATTTGGTTATTAAATAGAATTAAATGGGAAAAAGATGGCAAAATATGCTCATCTTCTTCATGGTGAACGAAATCAGCAAGGGGGAAGCCATATTTAGGGTTTTTAAGCTTTCAAGCTCCATAGTAAGTGATTCTAAGCCCCGTTTTTAATGTTCTTCGTATTTTTGGAGTCCCGGTAACTTGGTTTAGCTTATTCTACCATTAATTCATGTTAGGGTTCATATTTGGAAAAATATCCATAGGTGAAATGTGTTTATTTTGCTGTTTTATGGTGGAATATGAAGCTAGAGATTATGTTAAACAACTTTTGCTAAGCAATTTTAAGCGAAAACGGGTAAATAGACATAATCGGTAAAAATAATTAATATTCAAAAGTATGTGTTGGAGTGGGAATTTGATGTTTCCATAGAAGGGAAAAATGTTCAGCATGTTATAAAACTTAAGAATAAGGGATGAAGTTTAATTTCCGAGCTTGGGGACAAAAGTGTAATTATGCAAAAGTTTGGGGGCAAAATTATAATTTTCAAAAAGTTGGGTGGTGGATTATTTTAATAAATGTGGACTTTAAACGAGTTAAATTTGCTATTATAGATCAAGAAAGACGTGAAGAGTATATCAAACGAGGAAAAGAAAAGATAGTGGAGTAAAGTGCAAAATTACGATATTTTGCACCGAGGTAAGTAAACACGTGACTTAATGTATTATTTTGATATTATTTAATATATGTTGAGATTTATTTGGAATTAAAATAAATGTTTGGCAATATCCTAAAAATGTTGTTAAATCGGGAAAGGTGATAAAGGGTTGCAATATATGGGTTATGGGTTGAACACTCGGAATAAGCCGTAGTATGTTGTATATAAAAGGGGTTGCTGTGTGCTGATTCCCCGATTTATGGGTGGTGCTATGTGCGTGATCCACCATATCTTTGAAATGTGAAAGGGGGTTGCTATGTGCTGATTCCCCCGAGGGGTTGCTAAGTGCTGATTCCCCGGTTCATTGGTGGTGCTAAGTGCGATATCCACCATATCTTTGAAATGTGGAAGGGGGTTGCTATGTGCTGATTCCCCCGAGGGGTTGCTAAGTGCGATATCCATTGTATATTTGAAATGAAAAGGGGGTTGCTATGTGCTGATTCCCCCGAGGGGTTGCTAAGTGATGATTCCCCGATTCAGTGGTGGTGCTAAGTGCGAGATCCACCAATAACGGTTAACATTCCGAGTGTTCAACGAAAAAGTGTGGAAGGTGAATATTGCCATATGGTGGAAAATTTTATGGGGTAAATATTGAGTTGGACACTAAATCGATCCATGTATGAGATGGGAGAAAATATCAAAAACGAAAAAGGAACGATTTAATTATAAACTGTGTTGAACAACAGCAGTTGGGTAACTTTGAAAAATCACCATAAATGGTGGAAAATGAATGGGAAGCTGAATAATATATGAAATTGACGCTGGATGTGTCTGTCTTCATATGAAAGAAATAGAATAAGCAAAAGAGTTGTATTTTTGGAGATATCTGAATTTTACTAAAACAGGGCTGGATTGATTTCGAGATCCCCTGTTCTAACTTTGGAAAATTACCAAAAATTAAAAAATATAATTATGGCATGAAATTTATATCCCTGGAACCCTTATTGAGTCTATTTTTATTAGAAACAAGAAAACCCATTTTTCAAATTTTGTACAGAGAGTTAAGTAAATTTTAGTGAGGAAGGGTCAGAACCATTGGGCAGTGAAACAGGGGAAGGTTTAATGAATAAACTGTACTAATTGGCTGGGTTAAAAATTCTGAAATTTTTATGGTGAAATGGTATATGAGTCTAGTTTCAGGGAAAATTTACGGAACTCAATTTGGAGCCCTGTAGCTCAAGATAAAAATAAATTAGCGACTATGACGCAGAAAAACAGCTTGCTAGAAATTGCCTAAACAATAAAGTTATTCATGAATAAGTTTATATTTTGGTGTAGTTATGGGAGTAATTACTTATTTATCATGTGTTTACTTACTAAGCTATATGCTTACTCGATTTTATTTTTCTCTTGGTTATAGTGACTTCCAACAACTCGGAAATTGGAACGAAGTCAGGCAATCATCTACACTATCCTTCACATTTGGGGTATTTTACTACTAGTGTTCCGAAATTTTATGGCATGTATAGACACTTTATGTAATGTGGGATCATCATGTAAATATATGTTATGGTTCCCTTTTAAATGTAGTGTTTATTAATAGTTAAACTATATGTGTGTTTATACAAATGAAATTGGTTGGTATATTGGAATGTGTTCTAAATTTGCAGGAGGTTTAAGCAAAAATAAGTAGGAATGCTGTCGAAAATTTTTAAAAATTTAGTAATACCTCATACTCTGTTCCGGTAAGGAATACGGGTAAGGGGTGTTACATTTTAGTGGTATCAGAGCTACGGTTTAGTCGGTTCTCGGACCAATAAAATACGTGTGGAAGTCAGTCTATACATGCCATAAAATTATTGTGATAGTGTGATGATTTCTGACAATTTAAAATTTTGTTTTATATAGTAAATGGATCCTGATCGAAGTGTGGCAGATGATGTTGAAAGTAACGCGCCGGCTCTCGCGCAAGGGACCGCGTAGGAAGAGAGTAGACATGAGACACATGGACAGGATGAGGCTCGGGAAGCCTTCCTCTGAATGATGAGTGATTGGTATATAAAATATGTCCGTGTAAATCCAAATGTTCCTCCTCCTCCACCCCCTCCTATTCCTCAACCGGTCCCCGTAGCTCCACGGAGTGCCGAATTGGTGAGATCAAGTAAGCCACCTGTTGATAGAATTCGAAAGCATGGGGCTGAAGATTTTAGGGCCAATGTTGATGATGATCCGGAAAAAGCCGAGTTTTGGCTTGAAAATACTATTCGGGTATTTGATGAATTATCTTGCACCCCTGAAGAATGTTTGAAATGTGCTGTGTCTTTATTGAAGGATTCGGCATATCGTTGGTGGAAAACATTGATATCGGTGGTTCCAAAAGAAAGAGTTACTTGGGACTTCTTTCAGGAAGAATTTAGAAAGAAATATGTAAGCCAACGATTTATTGATCAAAAACGCAAAGAGTTTCTCGGGTTGAAACAGGGCCGAATGTCCGTAGCAGAATATGAACGGGAGTTTGTTCGGCTTAGTAAATATGCCCAGGAATGCGTGCCTACGGAGGCTATTATGTGTAAAAGATTTGAAGAGGGGCTAAATGAAGACATCAGATTGCATGTTGGGATTTTAGAGTTAAAGAATTTGTGGTGTTAGTTGATCGGGCCTGTAAAGCTGAAGAACTGAGTAGAGAAAAGAGAAGGGCAGAGATGGAATCTCGAGATGTAAGGAAGAGGACAATGGGCAGAACATTTCAATCTCATTCGAAGAAGTTTAAAGGGATGGATCCACGACCAACTGGTTCAGTTGGGTATTCACGCAGAGACCGAGGGAGGTCGTATTTTGGAGCTACAACTCGAGCTACCTCTGTAGCAAGTGTGGGCAATGTAGGAAACACCCGGCCTGAATGTCAACAGTGTGTCAGGCGACATATTGGTGAGTGTTGGGGATTTAAACGAGCTTGTTTCAGGTGTGGTTCCCAAGAGCATTATGTAAGAGATTGCCCTGAGAGAAGAGAGGAAGAAAATTTACCAAGAGCTGGATCGGGTGATATTGTTAGTAGAGGGAGACCGCCGAGAAATGTGGGAAGCAAAGTCAGTGGTAAAAGTGTGATGAAAGATGCAGCTGGAGGATCAGAAATTAGAGCGCCTGCCAGGACTTATGCCATACGTGCTCGAGAGGATGCCTCATCTCCCGATGTGATTACTGGTACATTTTCTCTTCATGATATAGATGTTATTGCTTTGATTGATCCCGGCTCTACTCATTCATATGTATGCATGAAATTGGTATCTAGTAAGAAATTGCCTGTTGAAAACACTGAATATGTAGTTAAAGTATCAAATCCATTAGGCAAGTATGTCTTAGTTGATAAGATTTGCAAGAATTGCCCCCTGATGATTCAAGGTCACTGTTTCCTGGCTAATTTGATGTTGTTACCATTTGATGAGTTCGATGTTATTTTGGGGATGGATTGGTTGATATTGCATGATGCCAAGGTGAATTGTAGACAGAAAATTCTTGAATTAAAGTGTGAAAATGGTGAAATTCTCCGGATTGAAACAGAGGAGCCGAATAAGTTGCCTATGGTGATTTCGCACATGTCTGCTCAGAAATATTTGAGAAAGGGATGTGAAGTTTATCTTGCTTATGTGTTGAATACTGATATAACTGGGTCGAAGCTTGAATCAGTGCCGGTAGTCTGTGAATTTCCAGATGTATTTCCAGAGGAATTGCCTGGGTTACCTCCGATTAGAGAAGTTGAGTTTTCTATTGATCTGTTACCTGGTACTGCACCGATTTCTATTGCACCGTATCGAATGGCTCCGACTGAGTTGAAGGAATTAAAAGCTCAGTTACAAGAGTTGACAGATAAAGGATTTGTGAGACCGAGTTTTTCCCCTTGGGGTGCTCCTGTGTTATTTGTGAAAAAGAAGGACGGCTCTATGAGACTTTGTATTGACTATCGTCAGCTCAATAAGGTGACCATAAAGAACAAGTATCCTTTGCCGAGAATTGATGATTTGTTTGATCAATTAAAAGGGGCAACAGTGTTCTCCAAGATCGATCTGAGGTCTGGTTACTATCAGTTGAGAGTTAAAGAGTCTGATGTGCCGAAAACCGCCTTCAGAACGAGGTATGGACACTATGAATTTCTGGTAATGCCTTTTGGGTTGACTAATGCTCCAGCTATTTTTATGGACTTGATGAACCGAATTTTTCGGCTGTACTTAGACAAGTTCGTGGTGGTGTTCATAGATGATATTTTAATCTATTCTCGGGATGAATCGGAACATGCAGAACATTTGAGAACTGTGTTGCAGATTCTGAGAGAAAAGAAATTGTATGCTAAATTCAGCAAAAGTGAGTTTTGGCTTCGTGAGGTTGGATTCTTGGGACATATAGTTTCAAGTGAAGGTATTCGGGTTGATCCAAGCAAAATTTCAGCAATTGTTGATTGGGAGCCACCAAAGAATGTGACTGAAGTTAGAAGCTTCCTGGGCTTAGCTGGGTATTACAGACGGTTTGTCAAGGGATTCTCGATGATTGCTTCTCCTATGACTAAGTTATTGCAGAAGAATGTCAAGTTTGAATGGACCGATAAATGTCAACAGAGTTTTGAAAAGTTGAAGGCATTATTGACTGAAGCGCCAGTGTTGGTGCAACCTGAGTCCGGGAAGGAGTTTGTGATTTACAGTGATGCATCGTTGAATGGCCTTGGGTATGTGTTAATGCAAGAGGGCAAAGTAATAGCTTATGCTTCGAGACAGTTGAAACTGCATGAGAAGAATTATCCGACGCATGATTTAGAATTGGCTGCCATTGTTTTTGCTTTAAAAATTTGGCGTCATTATTTGTATGGTGAAAAGTGCCGAATCTTCACTGATCATAAGAGTTTGAAATATTTGATGAGTCAAAAAGACTTGAATTTGCGGCAACGAAGATGGCTCGAGCTAATCAAAGACTATGAGCTAGTGATTGATTATCACCCCGGGAAAGCTAATGTGGTTGCTGATGCCTTGAGCAGAAAATCTTTATTTGCTTTGAGAGCTATGGGTACGATGTTAACTTTATCTGATGATGGCTCAATGTTGGTTGAATTGAGAGCTAGACCGTTATTTCTTCAGTAAATTCGGGAATCTCAAAAGAATGACAGTAAATTGCAAGCCAAGAGAGCTCAGTGTGAAGCAGGTGTTGACTCAGATTTTCAAATTGGTTCAGATGATTGCCTGATGTTCAGGGACAGAATATGTGTACCGAGAAATGATGAGCTAATTCGGACTATTTTAGGTGAGGCACACAGTGGTGATTTATCAGTCCATCCGGGTAGTGTGAAAATGTACAATGATTTGAGGAAGTTGTATTGGTGGCCGGGCATGAAAAAGGATATCTCGGAATTTGTAACAAAATGTTTAATCTGTCAACAAGTGAAGGCTGAGCATCAAGTGCCATCGGGTTTACTTCAACCGATAACGATTCCAGAATGGAAGTGGGACAGTATCACGATGGATTTCGTGACAGGATTGCCTTTAACTCCAAAGAAGAAAGATGCTATTTGGGTAATTGTGGATAGATTGACAAAGTCAGCCCATTTTATTCCGATACGCATTGATTATTCACTTGACAGGTTGGCTGAATTATATGTTGCTGAAATAGTGAGACTACATGGGGTGCCTAAATCTATTATATCGGATAGAGATCCGAGATTTACTTCGAGGTTTTGGATAAAGTTACAGGAAGCTTTGGGTACGAAATTGAATTTCAGTACTGCATTTCATCCGCAAACTGACGGACAATCAGAAAGGGTGATTCAAGTTCTTGAAGACATGCTCCGGTGTTGTATTTTAGAAATGAAGGACAGTTGGGAGAAATATCTACCACTGGTTGAATTTGCTTATAATAATAGTTATCAGTCAAGTATACAAATGGCACCGTATGAAGCATTATATGGGCGTAAATGTAGAACCCCTTGATATTGGACTGAACTCGGTGAGAATCGGATTCATGGAGTCGACCTGGTGAAAGAAACTGAAGAAAAGGTGAAAATAATCCGTGATTGCCTAAAAGCTGCCTCAGATCGGCAAAAGTCGTATGCGGATTTAAAGAGAAAAGAAATTGAGTTTCAAGTGGGTGATAAAGTGTTCTTGAAAGTATCCCCATGGAAGAAGATTCTGAGATTTGGTCGTAAAGGCAAACTAAGTCCACGTTTTATTGGACCATATGAAGTTACCGAGAGAGTTGGCCCTGTAGCATATCGGTTAGCTTTACCGTCAGAGTTGGAAAAGATACATAATGTATTTCATGTGTCGATGTTGCGACGTTATCGTTCGGATCCTTCACATATAATTTCTCCTGCAGAGATTGAGGTTCGACCAGATATGACTTATGAAGAAGAACCCATAAAGATTTTGGCTCGGGAGGTCAAACAGTTAAGAAATAAAAGTGTAGCCTTAGTGAAAGTGTTGTGGCAAAAACATGGAATGGAAGAGGCTACGTGGGAACCGGAGGAAATTATGAGGAAACAGTACCCAAACCTCTTTTTCGGTAAGATTTTCGGGGACGAAAATCCCTAAGGGGGGAGAGTTGTAACAGCCCGATTCTGGGCCTAGTCGGAATAGTGGTTTCGGGACCACAAATCCGACGAGGGAAAATATGGTTATTATTATATTTTTATGATCTACAATTTCACGGAAAATTTTCGTAAAAATTTCGTTCGAAAATTTCGACGTTTGGGCACTCAATTTAGTCAAAAGGACTAAATTGTAAATAGTGCAAAAGTTGAGTTCTACATCTTAGAGGTGTCTAATTGTTATGAAATTTTAAATTGGAGGTCTTTATGTGGTAATTAGACCATTAGTTAGTTGATGGACAAAAATAGACATAAGAAATGGGTGAAATAGATTTTTTTTAAATGGGGGCATTTTAGTCATTTGGTTATTAAATAGAATTAAATGGGAAAAAGATGGCAAAATATGCTCATCTTCTTCATGGTGAACGAAATCAGCAAGGGGGAAGCCATATTTAGGGTTTTTAAGCTTTCAAGCTCCATAGTAAGTGATTCTAAGCCCCGTTTTTAATGTTCTTCGTATTTTTGGAGTCCCGGTAACTTGGTTTAGCTTATTCTACCATTAATTCATGTTAGGGTTCATATTTGGAAAAATATCCATAGGTGAAATGTGTTTATTTTGCTGTTTTATGGTGGAATATGAAGCTAGAGATTATGTTAAACAACTTTTGCTAAGCAATTTTAAGCGAAAACGGGTAAATAGACATAATCGGTAAAAATAATTAATATTCAAAAGTATGTGTTGGAGTGGGAATTTGATGTTTCCATAGAAGGGAAAAATGTTCAGCATGTTATAAAACTTAAGAATAAGGGATGAAGTTTAATTTCCGAGCTTGGGGACAAAAGTGTAATTATGCAAAAGTTTGGGGGCAAAATTATAATTTTCAAAAAGTTGGGTGGTGGATTATTTTAATAAATGTGGACTTTAAACGAGTTAAATTTGCTATTATAGATCAAGAAAGACGTGAAGAGTATATCAAACGAGGAAAAGAAAAGATAGTGGAGTAAAGTGCAAAATTACGATATTTTGCACCGAGGTAAGTAAACACGTGACTTAATGTATTATTTTGATATTATTTAATATATGTTGAGATTTATTTGGAATTAAAATAAATGTTTGGCAATATCCTAAAAATGTTGTTAAATCGGGAAAGGTGATAAAGGGTTGCAATATATGGGTTATGGGTTGAACACTCGGAATAAGCCGTAGTATGTTGTATATAAAAGGGGTTGCTGTGTGCTGATTCCCCGATTTATGGGTGGTGCTATGTGCGTGATCCACCATATCTTTGAAATGTGAAAGGGGGTTGCTATGTGCTGATTCCCCCGAGGGGTTGCTAAGTGCTGATTCCCCGGTTCATTGGTGGTGCTAAGTGCGATATCCACCATATCTTTGAAATGTGGAAGGGGGTTGCTATGTGCTGATTCCCCCGAGGGGTTGCTAAGTGCGATATCCATTGTATATTTGAAATGAAAAGGGGGTTGCTATGTGCTGATTCCCCCGAGGGGTTGCTAAGTGATGATTCCCCGATTCAGTGGTGGTGCTAAGTGCGAGATCCACCAATAACGGTTAACATTCCGAGTGTTCAACGAAAAAGTGTGGAAGGTGAATATTGCCATATGGTGGAAAATTTTATGGGGTAAATATTGAGTTGGACACTAAATCGATCCATGTATGAGATGGGAGAAAATATCAAAAACGAAAAAGGAACGATTTAATTATAAACTGTGTTGAACAACAGCAGTTGGGTAACTTTGAAAAATCACCATAAATGGTGGAAAATGAATGGGAAGCTGAATAATATATGAAATTGAAGCTGGATGTGTCTGTCTTCATATGAAAGAAATAGAATAAGCAAAAGAGTTGTATTTTTGGAGATATCTGAATTTTACTAAAACAGGGCTGGATTGATTTCGAGATCCCCTGTTCTAACTTTGGAAAATTACCAAAAATTAAAAAAATATAATTATGGCATGAAATTTATATCCCTGGAACCTTATTGAGTCTATTTTTATTAGAAACAAGAAAACCCATTTTTCAAATTTTGTACAGAGAGTTAAGTAAATTTTAGTGAGGAAGGGTCAGAACCGTTGGGCAGTGAAACAGGGGAAGGTTTAATGAATAAACTGTACTAATTGGCTGGGTTAAAAATTCTGAAATTTTTATGGTGAAATGGTATATGAGTCTAGTTTCAGGGAAAATTTACGGAACTCAATTTGGAGCCCTGTAGCTCCAGATAAAAATAAATTAGCGACTATGACGCAGAAAAACAGCTTGCTGGAAATTGCCTAAACAATAAAGTTATTCATGAATAAGTTTATATTTTGGTGTAGTTATGGGAGTAATTACTTATTTATCATGTGTTTACTTACTAAGCTATATGCTTACTCGATTTTATTTTTCTCTTGGTTATAGTGACTTCCAACAACTCGGAAATTGGAACGAAGTCAGGCAATCATCTACACTATCCTTCACATTTGGGGTATTTTACTACTAGTGTTCCGAAATTTTATGGCATGTATAGACACTTTATGTAATGTGGGATCATCATGTAAATATATGTTATGGTTCCCTTTTAAATGTAGTGTTTATTAATAGTTAAACTATATGTGTGTTTATACAAATGAAATTGGTTGGTATATTGGAATGTGTTCTAAATTTGCAGGAGGTTTAAGCAAAAATAAGTAGGAATGCTGTCGAAAATTTTTAAAAATTTAGTAATACCTCATACTCTGTTCCGGTAAGGAATACGGGTAAGGGGTGTTACAGATCTGCTCCACTACTGCTTAGGGAGATAAGATCTGTGGTTTTAATCCGCTCCACTGCAACTTTAAAGAGATAGGATTGGTTTTTTTTCAGTCTGCTCCACTATTGATTAGGGAGATAAGATCTATGGTTCTTCGATCTACTTCGCCACCAGTATGGGAAGACAAGATCTACATCTTCGATCCACTTCCTACCAATATAGGAAGACAGGACCTGCTATCTTCAATCTATTTCACGCCAATACATGAAGACAAGATCTACTTTCTTTGATCTACTTCGCCACCAGTATGGGAAAACAAGATCTACATCTTCGATCCACTTCCTACCAATATAGGAAGACAGGACCTGCTATCTTCGATCTACTTCATGCCAATACATGAAGACAAGATCTGCTTTAATGTCTTCAGTCTATCCCACTGCAACTTCACGGGTATAGGATCTGTTTCTTTGATCTGTTCTCTGGGGAACATGACCTGTAAAATCCATTTCATGGACCTATTTATGCCTAGTGTTTAGGATATTATGATCGGAATGAATGAAAATTTCCTAACCAGATATGAATGAATACATATTTGCATGAATGCAAAATGTCATTTTTTGAGAATGATCCATTTTTATCGATTAGGTTGTCATTGCTCAAATTTTATTAAAGGTTCTATCACTGATGCCTTCTTGATCAGCTGGTATATTTGACAGAAAAACCAAAGAAATAGTCGTAATTTAGACTATTCTTTCTCCAATGCTTCTAACCCTTAAGTCGGTTAGTTCTAAACAATAGCCCTGTTTCAAGTCATCGTACTATTTAGAAGCTTTCAGAGTAATATGCAGAACTCCTTCTGCTTGAATATTATCAGTCCGTTAATCGTTATTTCAATGAAAAATGCTTGAAAAAGATTATCAAAATGGACAAGATGAAATTTTGTTGAGAGCAAAACTCGAAATGAATTAATCAATCAAGATAGCAAATTTTACTGAGATACGAGACGAATAAGATGAAAAAGATTATCACAATGGATAAGATGAAAATTTATTGAGAGCAAAGCTCTAAATGAACAACTTAATCAAGATAGCAAATTTTGCTAGAACACAAAATGAGAATAAATTAATCAAGATGGCGTATTTTGTCAAAAATACAAAAAAACGAATAAAATGGAAATAGGTGCCCTAGATATCGTAGCATGAGCTTCTCTGCCCCAAACTTCTTGAGAACCCTTTTGAACTTGATATGTGTTTAAAAGTCCTAGAAGACTTTGTTGATGCCCTAAGATGTAACATCTCTCCTTTTTCTTTTTTTGTTCTTCTTTTCTTTTCTTTTTTGTTTTCATTTCTTTTTTTCGAGTGAAGTATTTATTGCTTGAATCAGAATTCTCAAGATTAGGCAGGTTCTTGCCATCCATCTTGGCCAATATCGACGCTTTTTCAGATAAGGCCTTCCACATAAAGTCCTTTCCAGTTCGACATCCATTTTCTTCTGAAGTCCTTTTGTATGGCAAGGATCTTCTTCGATATCAGGTCCTCTTCTTGGAATTCTCTGGGGTGAACTTTTTTGGTGAGCTCGCGTCTTTTATTTTTGGTGCTTTTGACCAAGACGGATAACATTGAATCTTTCCTCTTCAATCAAATTTAACTGTTCATATCGGGCTTGGATTTGCTTCATCCAAATTCAGCTCTAACAAGACTCGAAGGGTAGAAATATCAACTTTGATAGGTAAAACTACCTCTATTCCATATACTAGTGAGAAATGAGTTGCCCCGGTAGAGGGTTTTTGTTTTTTTGCTCTCTTTTTTTGCTTTTTTTACTTTTTGTTTTTTTTTCCACTGAGTCGTTCATTTTGAGGCGACATGGTGTTAATCTTGAACAGACTGCAAACTTCTGATGTCGTACCGTTGTTCAAATTCAACGCATTATCTGATATGAGCCTTTTGGCATTCCATACCGACATATGATTTCTTTTTCAGGAATTTACTGACTGTTAGCTTTGCGATATTGGCATATGAAACAACCTCTACCCACTTGATGAAATAATCGGCGACCACAAAGATGGATCGATGACCGCCAGAAGCTTTTGGCGAGGTCGGCCCAATGATATCCATGCCCCTTATAGAGAAAGTCCATGGAAAAGTCATAACATGAAGATATAAAGGAAGCACATAAATTTTGTCTCCGTAAATTTGGCCCTTGTGGCGTTTCTTGGTATAAATGATGCAATTCCCTTCCGTGGTGGACCAGCAGTACCCAAATCTCATGATTTGCTTGGCCATTGCAAAACCATTAGCATGTGTTCCTCAGACACCCGTATAGTCCTCTTCCAAGATCTTCTTTGCCTCAAGAGCGTCCACACGTCTTAGTAGCTCAGGCATATTTTGATACGATCATGCGAAAACATCCTTGAATTCTTAAAGTAACTCAATGACATCTCGCTTTGTCTCCACGGTGATACAGGCTCTGATCTTCACAGCTCACAATTCCCTACTGATTTTTTTTGTAAGGTAGGATCTATTTTTCGACTTGCTCTACCATCCTTAACAAATCAGGAGATATACTACAGTCTTGATCATCTTCGAAGTCTTGAGGTTCCTCTAGACACATATCTTGCTCAAAAGAAAGTTCTGAGTCAATAGCAGTATCGCTCATCTCATTGACATCTAGAGACTTATTCTAGGGACGAAGGAAAACTCAAAGAGCTAATGAATCAAAGGGTAATTATCTGTATGGTATGAGTATGATTGAAAATGGAAGGAACAAAAGAATGTTTGCCAAGATAAAACACGAAAATGCATTTTATTGAAATAAAAATAGTGGAGATGTGCCTTTTTTCACAAAAAAAAGATTTTCTATTGCTCCTAGGCTTAGAGCAATAAGAGTGTTCTGAATATTACTTTGAAATGGTCCTGAAAACTACAAGAATCTCCTCCACAATTCCGTTGTTTAGAACGCCTCCAGGGATATAGAAACAAATTCCTGATAGGTTTTTAGTTCCTTCTTCAAAGGCACAAACACCTTTCCCTTCCATACCATTGATATCTTCAAAGAATGACAATTCTTTATCATCTATTTGGCTCTGTACTAGAGTTCTGAACTCAATGCACTTTTGGATTTTAGGAAATTTATTGTATGCAATGAAATGTAATGTTAATGAATGAAAATATGCATGCAATGAAATGTAATGCAAATGCATGAATGCAAAAAGAGACGTTGATTCTGATTCAATTCTATTAGAGCAACTTTTCTAAAAAACAAATCTCTTTACATAAAACGGATATTTACATATACGATTTTATCCTGACAGTAAAGACATCGATCCTTTTTCTCAAACCTATATGTTAAGATTGAATCTCGAAAACACTTCAAATGGGCACCTCCTCTATCTCCTTTTTGCTTGATCTGAGTTGCGATCCATTGTTCACTCATTCTCGTGATGATCAATGGCTTCTTTAAGAAAGTTGGCACTAGTGGCTCTCGAATAGTCTTCGTCAGCTTGAGTCTTCGAGGCAAATTTGTGTACTCATTCACTAGACTATCACCCTTCCCTCGTTACATTTTCTCAGACCATATTTGGACGACCATATTGTCTTCCATTTTATCAAGAAACTTATTTTCTTATGACAAGCTTTCTATTTAGAAATTGAATGTGAATCAATACCTCTTTTTTTATTTGATGAAAAATGTAATGCAATGCCATGCAATCATAACAAAATGAAACGAGTTAGTACAAAGCAAAAGTAAGCAAGAAAGAAACAAATATAGCGCTTATTCGGGTGACCACTAGGAGTTTGAAGTGGCCCTACCTAGGGTAGGCTCCTAAAGCTCATTATATGCGGTTTGGTTCTAAAGCAAGGGTACCTGAACCAGCAGATCTCCTTCCCTTAAACGACGTCGTTTTACAATCACCTTAAAAGCTACAGATTTTGTTTTTTTGCTGTTTGTTTTCTTGTCTTTTTAAAAAAACAAAATCACTTTCTTTCTCTGCTAGGGTTTCAACCCAGCTTTAGTGCCACCGTCAGTCCCTCGCATCTCCACCATGGCTCCACCGTAGATGGTGGCCAGAGTTACGCAACATAGGGCTTTTTAGCCTCGCTTCTCGCGTTTTGAGGGCCTAACATCCTCACTCTCGAAAAATGGAAAGAAAATAATAAAAAAGGGTCTCCCCTCGTCCCTTTATACTTGGTTTCGACGACGAAAAAGAGGTCTTCGACACCGAAACCGTGGTACAACTCAGGTAAGTTTTCCTTCCTTTTCTTATTTTCGAACAATCAAAAAGAAAAGAAAAATAAATAAATAAATAAGGATTGAAATCGAAAATAATCACCTAAAAAACTTTTCTACTCTTGATTTTTATGTATTTCAAATCAATGTCTGCCTAAAAAAAAATTACAACGAGAATACTTTGGCTTTTATAGCCATATTGCAACCGTTTGATCTTCATCTTTTTGTTGTTTTTTTTCTTTTGTGTTGTATTCTTCTGTTGCTTTGTATTTATTTCCATCTGCAGGTGTCAGACGAGGCCGACGGCGATGACAGAGGGCATGCGCGAGGGTGTGGCAGACGAGGAGCGGCGGCCAGTAGCTGTTAGGGGTCTCTGCTGCTGAAAATTTTAGTTTCCTGGGCTAGGGTTTTTCTAATTTTTGGGCTTGTTGAGTGTAATTTGGGCCATTGTTTTTTTTACTGGGCCAGCAAATTTGGGCTTCTACAGGTACTATATACCTACTGGTGTGAGGGGTTGGCCGAAGATAGTGTGTAGCAGATAGTGGGTAGGATAACGACATCTGTAACTGTATTATACCTGAATCTATTTCTATATCTGATCTGTTGTGTATCCAAACTACTTTGTATCTGAAATAATTGTGAATTGTTATCCTGATTGAATGAGACAGAGTGTGTTGTCTAAATTTCAAGAATATATCTTAGTTAATTTATGCATGTTGAGTATTAATCTTATACTTCTGGCGGTAATACTAACTAGACTGAATGAATTTCAAGAACCTCAGAGAGTTGATCGACCGACAAGCGCGGGACTTGGTCATCTAATAGTTCTACTTATATATGTATGTGCGTGTGTTAAGTTGTTATTGTATCTCGACTGTAAGGTTTAAAATTGAATTATGTGGAATGGTTAATAGTTTAAAAACTTATCTATTTGTCTATCAATTTGGTTTTAAGAGAATTTATTTTTGGCAAGTTCTTTTGACATCCTAGACTTGATCTTTACGTCTAGGCCGAGTTTAGAGTGTTACGAACCAAAGGCAAATTCCTAAACACTA
Source organism: Gossypium hirsutum (assembly GCF_007990345.1). Lineage (NCBI taxonomy): Eukaryota > Viridiplantae > Streptophyta > Magnoliopsida > Malvales > Malvaceae > Gossypium > Gossypium hirsutum. The sequence continues at coordinate 50,900,765 of NC_053440.1, forward strand.
ACACCGCACCCAACAAAATACATAATTTGAAGATTACCATAAAACAAAATAAAATGCACCATATATATATAATCCCAAACACAAACACATATCATTAACCAAATCTTTCTTAACACAATTTAAATGTTTTCAATTAAAATGATATTCCTAAACATCATAAAAAAGTCTAACTAGTTAACCACATAATTCCAAATCACCATAAGAAAAACTTTAACTTCCTAATATAGTTAGTTTTATCTATAACATCCACATTCTATAACATCATTTCATTATAATAGCTAAGTTTATTATAGATCAATTTTTTATGTTCTACTTTTACCTTCTATACCGATAACAATCATAAAGTATGAAGTGCACTATTTACTAAATAGTTTTCTATAAATTATCTTGTCTCAAATGTTAGTAAATTAGTTCTATTCCTAAGTGAAATAAAGATAATAAAATTTGATTAAGAAATTATTGCAATAAAATATTTAAGTTATATTTTATTAAATAAAAATAATTTTTAATAAATAAAATTTTAATTTTAATTTTATCTAAATCTCACTGAATAATAAAGGTAAATTAATGAAATATGTGGAAGTTTTTTTTAATATTTAAGTAAATAGGTTGCTTTTCTTTATATTTACCGAGGTACATTATTTTTGGAGAGAGAAATGAAAACACGTCTTATAGGACGAGTTTTTAGGGGAGAGAGAAATATAAACACATATTACAAGGCGCGTTTTCACTTTGTTGTTGTTGTTTTTTTTTTTGGCAATTGGAAATAGAAGTTTACAAATTTATTTTTGTCTCTGATTGAGATATATATTGTTATAGTTTTAAGGTATATTTGAATTTACAGTGATGTCGTGGAGCGCAATGACCTACAAATTTCATCTGTTATTTAAGGATGGAGTTGTCACCTGAGAAGTTGGGATTGCATTGCAATTCAAGGTCCCAGTTGACGTTGATTGTACGGTCACGGGTTGAAGTGTATCTAGGGCTTCAAACTTACAAAGGTTGTGATTATAATATTATTAATATATTATAGTTCTTTAATTTGAAAATTTATAAAAAATAAAAAATGATCTAAATCTCAAATGTTGTTATAGGTGAATAATAACCACCTCTCTATTACATTCAAAATTTTAGCAAACAAATGTAAATGTTATTGAAAGGGTTGATTGTATTTTATTTTATCATTTTGATAACTTGTCTTTTTAAAATTTTAAAGGACTAAATTGAAATTTTATAATTATCGGGATTTAAAGTATAATTTACCATATACTCATTTAAAATAATATAAAATTTAACATTTTAGGGGTGGCGCGCCAGGACTAGCCGTGACCATAAGTACCAATTTTAAAGGAGGTGACAAGTTCATGGGCCAAATGTGAAATTAAGCTAAAAACAATATTACATTCCATAAGAAGAAAAAAAACTGTAAAAAGAAAAAAGAAAAAGCAAACCATAATGCACAAATTCCCAGCCACTGCTAAAGCCACTGATCCATTGCCTGCCAGCTAATCTCCCAACCCAACCAACGCTCACGATCCTCCCTTGTACTTTGTCCCTCACTCACTCACACACTTCGATGTCTTGCTTTTGTTTTAGCCTCGTGATACCGATGCTTCCGCCTGCGTGGCACCCGTCCCCACCCCCACGCTTTGCCTCTGCTCTTTCTTTCTCTAAGGCGCGAAGGCAATGCCAAACCTTGCCCCCTAATTTAGTATTACAGTGAAAACAAACAAAACCAAAAGGTGTTTTTTTTCTCACACAGATTTTGTTTACAATTATACTATTCATGAATGGAAACAGATAGTGCTTGATTGTTTTCTTATGATGTTTTGAAACCTAACAATTATTGATCAACAAAATCGAAAAAGAAAAAAAAAAGAGAACGAAAGCTTGCTTACTTTGTCACTGGGAATTAGAAAAAGAAAAGCTTTGTAGCTATGTTTTCAGAGGGAAATTAAAATCTGGGTTTTTATATTTTTCCCTGTAAAATTCAATATCTGAAAGTTATACTCTGTCAAATGTGAGAGGCATCTCTTGTTATCTTATCTGTTGCTTAAGTTGGGAGCATATTTTTTTTGAAAAGAAAATTTTTGTTTGAAATTTGAAGATTCGATTCGTTTGGAGTTTCAGGTGAAGGAACAAAAATAAAAACGCAGTGACGAATTTATTCTTTGCGTCTTTCTTTATAAGATTTGCTCGCCAAATTTGAAGTCCTCTGGAGGGTTTTCTTGTCATTTTCGTCCAAAAAAGTTGGACACTAAAGAGAGTCCCCCAGTTTTTGAATTAGAAAAATTGAAGCTTTTTTCTTTGGTATTAGTGCAGGGTAAGTAAATTTAAGTCCCTTTGAGTTCCGTCCTGTTCTTGTAAGATGCTGAAGAAACGTGGAGCATTATTATGGGGTTTTGGATATTGGGTTATGGTGGTGGCTCTGAAGCTTTAAGATAAGCAACAAGAACCGTCCTTGTATGTGCATTTGTGTCATATTCTCTGCTTTTTTTTTTTTGCTTCCATGGCGAAAATGAGGGGTTGCATAGTCACTGTGGCTTTACTCTTGCTGCTACTTCTTTGCTTACACCAAACACCTGTAGAGTGCAAAGAAAGACTCATTAGACAACTGTCTTCTCAGCCTTCTTCAGCTACTAAGCCTCAAGAATTCAAGATTGGGTTCAAAAGGGTAATTCTCAGCATTGTGCTGGGAATTTTAACTGGATTGATTGGAGCTATTCTTTTTGCTTTATTGATCAAAATTGCTGTTCAGTACATCAATCAAACCCCATTCCTTAAAGGTCCTGTTATATTTTCTCCCAAAATATCTTCCAAGACTCTCCAATCAGCCCTTGCAAATGAAAACCAGTTGCTAGGTTCAAGCTCCAACGGGAAGTACTATAAGACGGTTCTTGATAACGGGCTCACTGTTGCAGTCAAAGTGCTTGAACCCTTTGACAGTGGTTCCCCGGAGATGCAGAGCAAGTCGGTGAAGAGGAGGATACAACAAGAACTGGAGGTTCTTGCTAGTTTGAGGCACAGGCATTTGAGGAGTTTAAGAGCTTATGTTCGTGAATCTGATAGGTTTTCTTTGGTTTATGATTATATGCCCATGGGGAGCCTTGAGGATGCAATGAATGGAGTTAGGGAAAATCACCTGGAACTTAGATGGGATGTTAGGCTTAGGATTGCTGTTGGGGTGATTAAGGGTCTTCAATATCTTCACTTCACTTGCGTCCCTCAGATTTTGCACTACAACTTGAAGCCCACAAATGTGATGTTAGATGCTGAATTTGAACCAAGGTTGGCTGATTGTGGATTGGCTAAGCTCATGCCTAATATAGATAGGGCAACTTCTGGTTACTGTGCTCCTGAGTGTTTACAGAACTGCAGGTACTCAAAAGTATTCCGCCATTAATTAAAGCTTACTGCATCTTTTCTTCTATAAGGATTATATTTAACAGGCATCTGGTAATAGTATCTTTAGGCTTTATTAATAACCCGGAGTTCACTGCAGATGATTTTTCACTTTGGGACTAAATTTTAAACAACTGAGAGTAGAGATATATTGGTCTCATTCATAGGTCTTATGGTTTTCTAGTCTTCTCCTGGAACCAGTGCTCTTTTGTTTTTTCTGGCAAACATGTTGCAGTAAAATGGAAGCAAGATATCCCAATTAGGATTGGACTATGCTATTGGTTTTCTATTATTACCACGCATCAATGTGCTTCAATGTTTTGTTACCTGCATTAATTACTGATACTATTTCTAATGACACATATTGGATTAAACCTCATGCTGGTTCTAACAAAGATGGATAATTTCATTTCCAACAGGTACACAGATAAGAGTGATATCTTTAGCTTTGGGATGATATTGGGTGTCCTGTTGACTGGCAGATATCCCACTGATTCATTTTTCCGGGAAGCAGTGAGTGGAGGGAGTTTAGGACAGTGGCTCCGACATTTACAGCAGGCTGGGGAAGCACACGAAGCTTTAGATAAAAGTATTCTTGGGGAAGAAGTAGAGGAAGATGAGATGCTGATGGCAGTGAGAATTGCTGTTGTCTGCCTATCGGATTCGCCTGATGATAGGCCTTCCAGTGATGAGCTTGTAACCATGTTAACCCAGCTGCATAGTTTCTAATGGAAATGTAAGTATGTTGATACTTGATATATATGTTCAAGCCTTTGCATATTCTAGGAATTGGATATTTTTGGTCTATAAGTTACTTTCACTCTAACCTTTTTGCAATTTGTCGAGGACCAAACACTTTGCTCTTTGTGCAGCATTGGTTCCTTGTGTTCTGTTCAAGTCTTAGTGATTATTTTTCCATCACAAACTTGGCTTGCAGCATAGTATGCAAAGAAATTTCTGGTACATGCATTGACTATTTGATCTGATAACCATGGGAGACATCTTCATTATTGTGTTCTTAAACAACTAATCGTGGTGGGGTTTTCTCAGTTGTCTTTTTGTTGGGAAAACCTTTTCGAAAATCACGGATGCTTTTGCCATATCAATCAACATGTTATAGTAGTTTTTTTCATGGGTTTTTAGAGGATAGGATTGAGATTCAGCTTTTCATCACAAAGACCCCATATCTATTGTTGGTTGAAAATGTTTCCTAAGTAAACAGTATGGTCTAGTACTCAACTAATCAATTGTTCATCATCCTGCTAAGGAATTGAACTTGTAGTTAACAAAGAACTCTTTCGAGTTTTGTCTTCATTTTGAATTTCAAGCATATGGTTGAATAGCATTTTGGGGAAAGTACAACGAAAGGGTTTGTAGGTTAGGTAGGATATTGACTTTTCTTGCAGTGATGAGAACTCTAGTTGA